>NC_041348.1:12118595-12238595 GCF_004354835.1 Perca flavescens
ATCCCCCATTCTGCATCCTCCATCCCTCCCCCACTGCTCCCTTCAGTTTACACCATCCAATCCAATCCAATCCAATCCACTTTATTTCTATAGCACATTTTACAAACACAAAGTTTCCAAAGTGCGGCACAGAAGACTCAGAACATCTCTCATGTAATCCCTTTCAGTCAATAGTGTACCAGCTGAGACCCTTAATGAGTCCTGTTAGGATTAGGGTGAAGAAATCGTCATCATCTGCCTCTTTTATCTATCTAGCTGTATAAAATTACAGTTTTAGGCAGTTGCCCATGTTGCGTTTTCTTTAGTCTTTAAGTGACAGACATATCTAATATCTAATTAGCACAATAAGCTGCAGAGTACATTGTGAATACATCAAAACATAAAAGTACATTGACATCAAAGATCAGCATTGTTTTAACTTTTTTAAACTCAACACCCCTTCTTAAAACTCCCACATTTTCACTCATGCATATGCACATTAAACAATCTAAAGAAATCTGTGCCCTCTTTACACTCTTCGTGATTATGCTTGGGTTATGTTAATGTTTTTTACTGTTGCATTCTGATTCTGTGTGTGGTCTGCCCATAGGGCCTAAAGCTGTTACGTAAAAATGGTTAAGGTTTGTTAAATAACTACTGTGTGTGTGGGCTCCCATTTTTCTGCTAACCTTAAACCAAGTGGTAAGAAATTCGATTTCTTAGACTCAATTAGGGCTGGTGCTTATGGAAGCTTAATGCAGCATTCATTTTAAGTGAGAGTCACATATACTGAATTTCATAACCTGTTTTTTACTTTATCGTTGCATTTAACATGGGCTTTTTAATGTCTGCAGCCCTGTGCTTCTCATTGAGCTGTATAAGACCCACTTTCCTTATAATCCGCAGCAGTGAGGATCACTTGAGGCGTCCCCATTGATCATATTTGTTTTGTTTTGTGCAGTAAGGGGTGCGATTGATTGGCTCAGCTGCACTTCCATTAACATGGTTATCAGCGAGCTGTTATTTAATAGGGTCTATAGCGATAAAAAGCCTCAAGCTATGCAGGTGAAGGTCCAATGTGTTGACACTTGTGTTTCATATACTCCGTTCATTTGATATCTGTTAATCTATTGTTATTGTTCCGGTTTAGCAAAAAAGGATCTTTTAACTGTTTAAACATTTATCAAATTCCCATGTTTAGTCTGAACACTACTTCAGTTTGTTCGCTTTCGTAACCAACCCGGTCTCACGCCACGTCGTGAAATAGTCACGTTATTTTGATTCACTGATTTGTTTACAGGTCACGATTTTGACGTTTCTTTCGTGTACACATCCCGAATTTTGAACGTGTACAGGTCACAATTTTCGAACCTGCTCTGGGGGACGCAACAGCGGGGAAATGAGGCGCCACACGCCGGCCACAACAACGGGACGGACCGCCACATGTGGGACGCGATCCCCGGGAGCAGGGGCACACAACAACGGGATGGTTGTGGTTAGGAAGAGAATAACGAGGAAAGGAAACTGCGATCCCCTGTCTCCAGGGTGAAAGTCCTGTGTTGTTTGACCCATCCACCACCCTGACCAACCTCCCTGCGCGGACTTTCGCCTTATCAATACTACTCGCTACTGTAATCATTCTGTGATCACGAAATATGCTTCCCATTGAAATACATTGCTTTAAAATTCGTTATCACCACACGAAAAAAAACGACATTATCATGTCTTGTCCACGACTCAGTAGATTCAATAACGTGACCATATCACAAACTGCCATGAGAACGGGCTGTTCGTAACAGCCAGAAGGCCTTTTTTTTTTACGATTCTCAATAGTGGTAGTTACCAATCTCTTTAAGTACAGTACAAGCCAAAAGTTTGGACACACCTTCTCATTCAAGGTGTTTCCTTTTTATTTTCATGACTATTTACATTGTAGAGTCTCACTGAAGGCATCACAACTATGAATGAACACATATGGAATTATGTACTTAACAAAAAAATGTGAAATAACTGATAACATGTCTTGTATTTTAGATTCTTCAAAGTAGCCACCCTTTGCTTTTTTTTTATTAATAAGGGAAAAAATTCCACTAATTAACCCTGACAAGGCACACCTGTGAAGTGAAAACCATTTCAGGTGACTACCTCATGAAGCTCATTGAGAGAACACCAAGGGTTTGCAGCGCTATCAAAAAAGCAAAGGGTGGCTACTTTGAGGAATCTAAAATATAAGACATGTTTTCAGTTTTTTGTTAAGTACATAATTCCATATGTTTTCATTCATAGTTTTGATGCCTTAACTGAGAATCTACAATGTAAATAGTCATGTAAATAAAGGAAACGCATTGAATGAGAAGGTGTGTCCAAACTTTTGGCCTGTACTGTATATTAATTGGTGCTCAAAAGTTGTTGCATTTTTGAACCCTGAAAATTGAGCTTGTGAGGTGTCACGAACTCATTGGGTACACTGAATTGCAGCTGGTTTATTGCTTTGGGGAAGGTAAGTCAAAAGAAATGAAATGCCCGGTGTTCAAGTCACGTTTAAATTGAAAATGTTATTCAGAGGTTCAGTCACCCCAAAAGGAGGTGAACTGTACTGTAAGTCCCCAGGGCTGTGCTGTACACATTACTTCTGGCCATGTGGGCTGAGGTGAAAGTATCTATACTTTTTTAAAGCTACAACAGGGGCATTCAATTCCCTATGTGCTGTCTTCCACACTAAGGCAAGGTTCCTTGTTCTGGAAATGAGATCGAAAATAGGTACTTTCCTTAGATGTGGTGCTCACAGTGAGATATATTTTCTCTCCCTATTCCTAAAGTATAACTATATTTTGTAATTAATTGGCTTATCATTGTGCCTCTCTTTTGTAGGCTGCTAGTAGGTGGAGTTGTGGGTCTTTAGCCAAACGTGTCCATCTCATCTACACTACAAAATATCTGTTGTCGGCCCCCAGGCAACCTCAATCCTGTGTTTGTTGTACTTTCCCTCACCCTTACGTACATTACACACATGACTGCTCTGTACCCTTTTTTGTACACACTTCATCATAATGTTTGATCAGTGTGTTTTCATTCTGTGTTTCTGCTGGTCCAGAAGGAATTCATCCTGTTTTTGTGTGTGGATGCAATCAATCAAGGTGAGCAGTGTCCAAAACAAAGAAAGAGTGAAAGAGAAATAACAATGTTATAACTCCGCTGGTAATAACATTTTTGAGGAGTGTGACAGACAGTTCTAACTGGAATTAAGGTATTAAGGTTCTGTTTTAGTTTGTGCCTAGTAAATTGTATCTTAAGTTTTCGCCATTTGGGACAGCATTAGCCAACACAGAACAACAGGGATCTGATATCACGAACCTGAATCTTTTCTCTCTGTCTCCTCCTCATCCGGTCTGTCTCAGCTGTTCTCTCCATTGTAGGAAACGTGCTGGTCCTCGTCGTGGCAGCCAAAAGGTCATCGAGGATGAAACCGCCGGAGCTGCTAAACGTGAATCTGGCGGTGACAGACCTGGGAGCAGCTGTTGCCATGTACCCCCTGGCTGCGGCCTCTGCCTGGAGCCACCACTGGCTCGGAGGAGATTCTACCTGTTTATATTACGGCCTGGCAGGGTTCTTCTTCGGCGTCGCCAGCATCATGAACCTGACTGTATTGGCCATAGTGCGCTTCGTTGTGTCCATCAATATGACGTCACCCAGTGAGTAACTCAGGGCTCGAAAAGCCTGATAAGATTACTACCTGGTATTTCTAGACTTATCATTTGGAGAACATAATCACAATGCACATTTTATGCAGCAACTTTTAACCCCCGTGAACTTCATGTTCTATGCTCCAGCAGACAATGCCATCATTATTCTCGGGGTGATTCATCCGGTGGCGAAGGATTTCAACAAAGAATATCTAGATTGCATTTCTAATTTCTTTTAACACTGTTTTACTGAGAAAAATGAGCAGCCCGTTAGGGAACTACAGCAGTTGTTTAGTTTCAGTAGTAGTTAATTAAAACCAATTCCCAATTCTCATATCTGGCCCTTTCAGTGCCGGCCTGGTGTCTCCGGTATCTTCTACCCGACTTCAACAAGGAGAAGGGTCTGTGGAGATAGGTCAGGGTGCGATTTTTCAGGGGGGATGCGTAGGATTTCCCCCTTTTTATATATATATATATATATATATATATATATATATATATATATATATATCCCTGCCTCTGCTGAATTATTTTTATCCTCAGAGGGGACAAAATCCCCCCTGGTAAACATATTGATGAGTTAATTAAATAAGAAAAAAAGTATTAAAATAGTAGATAGTAGATAGAAGTTCAAATTCTGAAGTTTGTGATTTGTTATCATGAATATGAATTGAATTGCCCTTTTCTCGGAATTTAAAGTGCGTCCTCAACCTCCTGTCAGCGTGCAGTTTTTTATAGGGCTCAACAGTCAGTCAGCTCAGTCTAGTCAGGTCTTATATCAGCAATATGTTTTTATCTCTATTACAGTATTTGGGCGCTCTCGCATCCTTGCAGTCAACATGTAATTTTGGGAAACTTATATAAACTAATATAGCCTCTCTCTTTTGCAGAAATTGTAAGCTGCTTCACATTTTGCTATAATAAAGCACCACCTATCTATAATGTACAGCGTTGTTAAACAACAAAAGAAACCAACCAGTCTTTCTTTTTCTCTCTGCAGATGAGAAAATCAGCTTCAAGAAAGTGAAGATTCTGTGCATGTGGACCTGGCTGTACGCTCTGATCTGGGCTCTGTTCCCCATTCTGGGCTGGGGACGGTACGGCCCTGAGCCCTTCGGCCTGTCCTGCTCTCTTGCCTGGGGACAAATGAAACATGAGGGCTACTCTATGGTCATCTCCATGTTCTCCTTCAACCTAATCATGCCTTGTGTCATCATTACCTGCTGTTACTTTGGCATCGCCATCAAGCTCTATTTGGCCTACAAAAATTCAATGAAAAACAACCGAATCCACAATATTGTCAAGCTCCAGCGAAGGCTGTTAATGGTGAGTTACTCTTACTGATGAGACAGCTCTAATGTTATAGTTCAGTCAGAACCGCTTTCAATAGATTCATTCATCTGCAATTTGTATTTGGCGGTATGGCTCTGTTCTGGGGCCTCCCTGCCCTTCCATGTGCATACATAAAAACCCTTAAGCAGGGAGAGAAGCAGTGGCAGGATCCCTTGGGTACACCCTTAGGGTACAGAATAGAGCAGCATCAATGACAATAGACATGACATTGATTAAGTCAGACAACATAAATATAAATTTAAAAGGAGGAGCTGAGGTGGAGGTGGGTTGCAAGCGCTAGCAGAGATGCAGCAAGGTAGTTTTGGAAAAGCAGTTTAAAGTGCTCATATTATGCTCATTTACAGGTTCATAATTGTATTCAGAGCTTGTACCAGAATAGGTTTATGTGGTTTAATTTTCAAAACACACCATATATTTGTTGTACTGCACATTGCTGCAGCTCTTCTTTCACACTGTGTGTTGAGCTCTCTGTTTTAGCTACAGAGTGAGGCATCTTATTTCTGTTCCATCTTTGTTGGGAGTCGCACATGCGCAGTAAGTACTGCTAGCCAGTCAGAAGCAGAGTATGAGGGTACGCTAGCAGCTAGGCGAGCATTATAATGTGTGTTACAAAGTGACGCACATTCGTCACGGAAGTAAAGGCTGGACTACAACAGAGCTGTTTGGAGCAGTTTGTGAACAGTGTTTTCTGTTGGAGATGGTAAGTCCCTTTGGGCTTTTTCACTTTGTAAACCTATAACGTGAACAAAAAAAGATATATAGCCCAATACAGGAAATGGGAAAAGCATAATATGAGCACTTTAAATAGGAACGCTCTATTTGGAAATCCAATCATATGCTTAGGAGGGAATCAGCTGAGCCATCAGCTGGTGTGCTGGCTGAGGGACCGTCAGCTATGAGGTGAGATTACTTACGCTATGCTTCATGTTTGGGGACTATCAGTGTAGGTTGCCTTAAGACATGTGTCTAACCCACGGCCAAATCTGGCCCCTAGCAGGTTTTGATCCGGCCCGCATATCAATTTAATTTTTTTCTGATGTTTTTGGGGCTTTTTTCTTTAATGGCTAACTTACTTTTTTGGAGCTTTACCAAACTGTAAGTGAGAAGACTTTATGAGACATGCAATACAATAATAGTACAGTAAAAGATTTTTTTGATGAAATAAAAGCATGTGGGTAAACTAAACATGTCTGGCCCTTTATGTGATTCTTATTTTCCAGTGTGGCCCTTAGTGAAGTTGAGTTTGACACCCCTGCCTTAAAGGTCCCATGACATGGTGCTCTTTGGATGCTTTTATATAGACCTTAGTGGTCCCCTAATACTGTATCTGAAGTCTCTTTCCCGAAATTCAGCCTTGGTGCAGAATTACAGCCGCTAGAGCCACAATGAGCTTTCCTTAGGATGTGCCATTCCCGTGTCTGTAGCTATTGAGGAGGAGAGAGGGGGGGGCAAGGTGGAGGTTGGGGGTGTGGCCTTGACCAACTGCCACTTTGCTCGTTTGAAAGCCATGATGTCTCTCTCTCTCTCATGGGTGGGCCAAATTCTCTGGGCGGGCAAAGCAGAGAAAGGGGAGGTAACCTTGCTCCTTATAACCTCATAAGGAGAAGATTTCAGATCGGCCCATCTGAGCTTTCATTTTCTCAAAGACAGAGCAGGATACCCAGGGCTTGGTTTACACCTATCGCCATTTCTAGCCACTGGGGGACCATAGGCAGGCTGGGGGAACTCATATTAATGTTAAAAAACCTCATACAGTGAAATTTACATGCCGTGGGACCTTTAAGACACCAGTTTGCCCTTGGGGACTTCAATACTGAATTGGTACTTGATTATATGGACAGGGGTCTGTTAAGGATGATTAAATGGGCATTGTGAAATAGCATCTTGTTCAATATTGCAAATGCATGAGCTAACTATGCTACATTGAAAATCTGTTGCTATACAGCAGTACAGGTACCTCATATAAAACAGACTGGTTACTCTTTTTATGTAGCCCAGAGACCTGCAGACATTCTGTCAAATGTTGGATAGCCTAACTGGTGGAATTTAATTATTGTTTGGATTGTATAATTAACAAGGACAATACAGGTAAACATTGTTTCATAAGAATAGTAACAGATGTAAGGGGGTCTATCTATTGAAGCGAATTTGCAGTACATCCCAAACTAATGAGAACATGGGGGGAAAAACATCTGTTTATATGTGCTGCACATGACTGTATGCATAGCTTTAAGCAGACGTAATCACCTTTAGCAACATACAAACCAAGAGTTTGCTTAGGGTTGTGTTCAGAATATGGACGTGGTTTTCAAATTTCACTCAGTTCCACATTGGTAGGTCAAGACAGGTTTTTATGTTCACCTCTCTTTTTACTGACTCTATCCTCCTGTTCTGTTGCAGATCGCTGTGCTTGTCAGCTTAGGCTTCATAGTTTGCTGGGCGCCCTATGGAATAGTCAGCCTATGGTCTCTTTTCAATGACAGTAGCACCATCCCACTTAAAGTCAGCCTCCTGCCGTGCATGTTTGCAAAGAGTTCCACTGTATACAATCCTCTCATCTACTACATCTTCAGCCGGGGCTTCAAAAGGGAGGTCAAGCAGCTGCGCTGGTTTTGCCTCAGCTCTAACCCATGCCACGTCTCCAACAACATCAATGACAACAAAATGTATATGGTCAGTGCTGATGTCACGTCCAGAGTACAAGCACTGTCTATTATGCAGGAGATCGAGGAGTGAAAGACAGTGATTTTGGGTTGAAAGGATTTTTTGGGGATATGAGAAGACAGACTTTTGTGCTATTAAATGTGGGGGGGAAATGTGTAATCTCATAATGTGTTATCGCACAAATGTTATCAGGATAGAAAATACCTGGTAGGGTAATGCTGGCCTCTTATGTGTGTGGCTACGATTAATGAGGGCATGTTTGCACAATATGTTAAATGCTGTGAAAGGTCAGCCAACTGAGCTATTGATTAGAGTTAATTATATGTTTACACATGGCTAAACCCTAAACCCTTGTAGCCCAGAAATTAAGTCCTACTCCCTGTTGAGTAACAGCCAGATGTGCTAGAAGCGAAAACCTTATTTTGAGATGTTTAATGTTTCAGGTTTAATCTGTGATAGACAAAAAAACCAAATAACTACATAACTTTTTTGATGATTTTCTAACACCAAATCAGTTATTTTTCCGGGGAGTGGGGAATACTTTCAGTTCAGGACTAACATTTACTGTATACGTGCTAAATGTTTTTATTAAAGCGAAAATTCCATAATAATCTCTCTCTGGTCTCGGAGAAAACTTAAGTTTTGCAGCTCCTCTTGGCTCGGTTTTAAGGCTTTAGAAAATCTAGACTTAGTCCAATCACAGGTCATTTCAGACAGAGAGAGTGATCCTATTGGCTGTTCAACACATGCAGATGTAGGGTATGGTATGTACAGTGAGGAAAATAAGTATATGAACACCCTGCTATTTTGCAAGTTCTCCCACTTAGAAATCATGGAGGGGTCTGAAATTGTCATCGTAGGTGCATGTCCACTGTGAGAGACATAATCTAAAAAAAAAAAAACAGAAATCACAATGTATGATTTTTTAACTATTTATTTGTATGATAGAGCTGCAAATAAGTATTTGAACACCTGAGAAAATCAATGTTAATATTTGGTAGAGTAGCCTTTGTTTGAAAGTACAGAGGTCAAACGTTTCCTGTAGTTTTTCACCAGGTTTGCACACACTGCAGGAGGGATTTTGGCCCACTCCTCCACACAGATCTTCTCTAGATCAGTCAGGTTTCTGGGCTGTCGCTGAGAAACACAGAGTTTGAGCTCCCTCCAAAGATTCTGTATTGGGTTGAGGTCTGGAGACTGGCTAGGCCACGCCAAAACCTTGATATGCTTCTTACAGAGCCACTCCTTGTTTATCCTGGCTGTGTGCTTCGGCTCTTGTCATGTTGGAAGACCCAGCCTCGACCCATCTTCAATGCTCTAACTGAGGGAAGGAGGTTGTTCCCCAAAATATCGCAATACATGGCCCCGGTCATCCTCTCCTTAATACAGTGCAGTCGCCCTGTCCCATGTGCAGAAAAACGCCCCCAAAGCATGATGCTACCACCCCCATGCTTCACAGTAGGGATGGTACTCATCATTCTTCTTCCTCTAAACACGGTTAGTGGAATTATGACCAAAAAGTTCTATTTTGGTCTCATCTGACCACATGACTTTCTCCCATGACTCCTCTGGATCATCCAAATGTTCATGGGCAAACTTAAGACGGGCCTTGACATGTGCTGGTTTAAGCAGGGGAACCTTCCATGCCATGCATGATTTCAAACCATGACGTCTTAGTGTATTACCAACAGTAACCTTGGAAACGGTGGTCCCAGCTCTTCTCAGGTCATTGACCAGCTCCTCCCCTTTAGTTCTGGGCTGATTTCTCACCTTTCTTAGGATCATTGAGACCCCACGAGGTGAGATCTTGCATGGAGCCCCAGTCTGAGGGAGACTGACAGTCATGTTTAGCTTCTTCCATTTTCTAATGATTGCTCCAACAGTGGACCTTTTTTTACCAAGCTGCTTGGCAATTTCCCCGTAGCCCTTTCCAGCCTTGAGGAGGTGTACAATTTTGTCTCTAGTGTCTTTGGACAGCTCTTTGGTCTTGGCCATGTTAGTAGTTGGATTCTTACTGATTGTACGGGGTGGACAGGTGTCTTTATGCAGCTAACAACCTCAAACAGGTGCATCTAATTTAGGATAATAAATGGAGTGGAGGTGGACATTTTAAATAACAGGCCTGTGAGGGTCAGAATTCTAGCGGATAGACAGGTGTTCAAATACTTATTTGCAGCTGTATCATACAAATAAATAGTTAATAAAATCATATATTGTGATTTCTGGATTCTTTTTTTTTTTAGATTATGTCTCTCACAGTGGACATGCACCTACGATGACAATTTCAGACCCCTCCATGATTTCCAAGTGGGAGAACTTGCAAAATAGCAGGGTGTTCAAATACTTATTTTCCTCACTGTAGGTCTGGCAATGCGAGACTATCCTGAGGTCAATGCATAACCTGCCTTAGCTGTTGCTGCTACACATGGCGTGTTTTGCCGAGAAATGTTGTGGAATGCATGAAAACTCGTCAAAAGGTGACAGTGTGTCTTTTTTACACTTCCCAAACCAAATGTGTTAATTAGCAAGCTCCTGGCTGGAGGGCAGATTTTGTTTTTACCTTTGGATGGAGCCAGTCTAGCTGTTTCCTTCTGTTTCCAGTCTTTGTGCTAAGCTAAACTAACTGGCTGCTGGTGGTAGCTTCATATTGCTATTATTATTATTTTTATTATTATAACCTTTATTTAAAATCTCAGAAATCATTGAGGTCTCCGTCATTTATGATGTATGATCATTAATGACACCGAGATACAAGGCACATAAAATATAAAGCACAAAACAAATAATACTCAATGAAAATAAATTGCACACAGAAGTGAAATGATCTGAAATAACAGTCTTAGAGTAAGCATAAGTGAACATTGAAGGTTGTTCCATTGGTGCATTAAAACTAAAAGCAGATTTACCAAATCAATAATCAGAGTTAACCTGTGGGACATGAAGCATAAGGCAAATTGTTAAGCAAATTTGGCAAGGTCCTGTGATCCAGTTCAGCATAGATGCTATATATGGTGGTGACAGTCCAATGAGAGATTTATGGATTAAAAAAAGATACTAATGTTTTTCCAACCAACTTTGTCATACAGAGTACAGTGGTGAGTGTGAGGGGTCAACTGTAATGAATCTGAGGGCCGAGTGATAAACTGAGTCCAGGGGTGTGAGAGTGGAAGCAGCAACAGGTCTATAGATTATGTCACCATAATCCCTATTAAATAGACAAATATGAGAGTGTTATCAATCCTGTCATCTAACTCTTGATAAGAAGGCCAACTTGTTCTTTTAAAGTTTTGGAACATCAAAAAGGAGTTCAGCTAGACAGCTCATTTGTTTTGTTTTTTAAAGATTTTTTGGGCTTTATATATATATATGTTCCAAATTATTATGCAAATTATATTTTACACAGATTTTCCTAAATAGCCGATGCAAATGACAGTCAGTATCATTTTCAAGTCACCAACTGTTAGAGTATAAGTCGAATATCATTGAAGAAACCTAATGAAAACTATTTTCAAAAATAAAAAACTCAAAATGCACTGTTCCAAATTATTATGCACAACAGCGTTTCAAAACATATTATAGGTTGTAAAGAACTGAAAATGGTCATTTTCTGAATGGATGCGAGAATTGTGATATCAAAGAAGGGGTCCTATGTTAACATGTAACTTTCCCTGTTAAGATGTGTTTGATTGAAATAGCTTTTGATTTCAGTAAATATAACCTTCTAATGTTGCAAATTCAGCAAATGACCATTTTCAGTTCTTCTACAACCTATAACATGTTTTGAAATGCTCTTGTGCATAATCATTTGGAACAGTGCATTTTCAGTTTTTTATTTTTGAAAAGAATGCTGTTTTCATTGGGTGGTTTGTTCAATGAAATTCGACTTATACCCTAACGGTTGGTGACTTGAAAATTATACTGACTGTCATTTGCATAGGCTATTTAAATGTAAATGGACTGTTCTTATATAGTGCTTTTCTAGTCTGAACGACTACTCAAAGCGCTTTTACATTGTAGAGGAACCATTCACCATTCACACACATTCATACACTGTGGCCGAGGCTGCCGTACAAGGTGCCACCTGCTCATCAGATAATCATTCACACACATTTACACTCCGATGCGCAGCATCCACTGAAGTGGTTCAGTGTCTTGCCCAGGGACACTTTGACATGGGACTGCAGGGCCAAGGATTGAACCACCAACCTTCCAAGGGGCAGGCAACTGCTCTACCACTGAGCCACAGCCGCCTGATTTAGGAAAATCAGTGTAAAATATAATTTGCATAATAATTTAGAACACAGTATGTGTGTGTATTTTAGTGTGGATTTATTTTTATAACTCTGTAAAGTGTCTGAGTGCTGAAACGTGCAGTATAAATAAAACACATAATTATTCATATTATTGTATTTAATTAAGCCTAAAAAGGATTTCTGTGAGGATAATCAATTCATGTTACTATACACGTTCTGCCTAACAGGGACCTGTTCTTGTCTTGCTTTATTCAGGGAATATTCTTTTCTCTTATATATTTACCTGCAATCTAGGAATTCCCTTTTCAAAGTTTCCTTTTTCAATAAGCTTGACTGAATGGCAAATACTGATAAAAATACAGTTTTTGCTGTGCAGCTTTTTTTTTTATTGCATCTTGTAACTGCTGTTGACAGTGTTGAATTGTCTAGAATTTGTGAATGTAGAGCTATGAACATTGCATTTTTGTGTGCATAATCCATTGGTCATGTTTGAAAATAAACTGATTGACTAAAATAAAGTGGTGGACAATGAATTCCCTGTAGTATCACTTCATCACACTTCAGCCTCCATTAGTAAAAAACAAACTGTGGGACTTGCATGTAGTCATCTTGCTCCCTGATTTCTAGACTTGATCCTCAACACAGTAGCTGACTTGGTGTCCAAAGGGGTAACAGATGTACATTTTAATCATATATAGTTGCTCAAAGTGCAGAACGCGGCACGAATGTAACATGAAGTGCATGCATTATGTTTTAACCATCCGTGGTCCATTTTAATATTTTCCCTTTCCATAGCTTACATTTTATACACTAATCAGCTACTGTGTCCAACTACACCCACTTAAAAGGTCCAATATGTAATATTTGTACTTTAATAAATCCAAAAATGACACCAATGCCGCATCAGATATTAAGGAAACATGTTAAACTGAAATACTATCTTTTCTGACAACAATGCTAATGTCAGTATTTTTTCTTTTTGAAATTTACATTCCGTGACGGAATTTATGTTTATGTTTTGGTCTGTGTGTTGTTATCAACGGCCCAGTTTGACGGGCAGGCCGGGTTGCCAGATATACCTGTAAAAACGTAAACCCAGCGCGCTACAGCTGTAATGGTAGTACAGCCATGAAAGCAGCAAACAAACGAACAGGATCAACAGAGATAGATTCTACATGACATAAAAAAAGAAAACAGAATGTTTCTAACAGTTGCGTGACCAGAGACGTAACAACCCCCTGGTAAATATTGGAGATGTATTTGAAAGATGGAGACAGCTTAGATCCCAAAAGGACGCGGAGTTGGCTTATTTTCTCCTGAACAGGTAAGCATTAGCTTCAGGCTAATTTATCACAGCTACTAGGGACGGGCATTTTTTGTTATTTCAACATTTGTGTACTCACATTGAATTATATAGCTAGAGTACCCAAGTTGGTTACTCGCAAAAACAATTGAGACATAGCCAGTAAAGTGATCCCGACTGGTCCTGGCTAACGCCGCCATGCTAACCCTGCGAACTGTTAACGTTACCAGGAGGACCAGGCAAGCAGCCCATTTACAGCGTGTAGCATCTTCAGCGGCTGGAGCTGACAACGGTGAGTTATTTTAAGCCACGAGAGGGGGGCTGTAAATCGGAAAGAGAGGACTGTGAGTTTGCAGTGTGTTTAGCGATTGTTGCCGTAATTCTAAGCCAATGAAGTGTGTTCCGTCGGCAAGGTAGTGGTATATTTAGCGTTTCGTATTGTAATTCTAAGCCGAGGAAGTGTGCCTGACTGGCGTGTGGAGAGGACAGTGAGGTTGTTGTGTTTTTAGCGGTTCACACTGTAATTTTAAGCCAAAAAAATGTGTCTGTCAGTTGGTTACAGAGCTCAGCGTGAGCACGGGCTTTTATGACTGTCAATATAGCCAACATCTACCGTTAGCTACTCCGCTGTGCTGTGGAGTAATGTCTGGCTACGTGAGACTAACATCTAACATTAGCTACTCTGCTGTGCTGTGGAGTAATGTCTGGCTATGTGAGAAAAGCATCTAGCAACATTGTTGTGAATGCTGCGGTCTCAGCCTGGCAACCCCCGTGAACTTTGAGTCTGGGCAGGAGGGGGCGGGGGAGACGACTCTCCAGTATTTTGAATTGGTAGTGCAGTAACTATTTTAACAGTATTACATACAATACTACATATTGCACCTTTAAATGTCTGTCAGGTTAGCAGCTTGGAGAAAGCTCCTGGTTGTGCATGAACACACTAAAAGAGTGCAGTTGTTCCTGTGCAGCAATCAATTATATGTAAATTTTAAGAACCCCTGTCATAATATATCCATTAGAGCTGAGAACAAGACGCTAGTGGCTCCGTGGGGCTGTTAACGCACAGCAGGGCTTAAAGACATACACTCAAGGCAGGCTAACATGCTCGCAATGACTAACTTGTCTTAAGTAACAAGTATAATATTTTCTATGTTCACCATCAGTAGCTCATGGGGCTGTCATTAGTTTTACAGGTATTTGGTATATTGGCTGGCTGTTGCATTTACTAAACCATAAAACATCAAATCAGGTCTTGTGGAGTATACTACGGCATATGTAAAAACAAAAATTATTTGTGGCTCCAGTTGCGTGACATGATAAATAAATGAAATGTCCTCAAGTGATGTCACTTGAGTCAGCGTCTGTTGGGGCTGAGCTGAGGACTGCAAGTTTGAAAATACAGTAAATAAAAAAAATCAAAGGATGTGAAATTAGAATGAAGTGAGCTTACCAGACGGGTTTAGCCTGCTCCTCATCGCTGCTATCGGCTTGAGGCTACATTAACAGCTGCTAGCATTACACCCAAATCTCAGATCAAGTTGGCGGTCGATTGCATTGTGGGTAATGTAGACACTCGGTTTTGTCAACAAAAAGAACAATGCATAGAATAAAAATGAAAATATTGCTGGTCCAACAATGTTATACAGGTGCACTGTTAAATCAGTGTTATTCTCTTTTAAGGATCATCAAAGTTATTACAATCATCCCAAGGGGGCATGAATGGCTGTACCAAATGTTATGGCAAAATCCATCTAAAAGCACAATTTAAGATTATTGTATAAATATGGAATTAAGTATAGTAAACTGGAGGGGTTTACTGCTGGATCTGCTCCCCCCGCGACCCGACACCGGATAAGCGGACGAAGATGGATGGATGGATGGAAACTGGAGGTGCTGCACTGAAAATGAGCAGTCTGTGAAAGTAACATACTGTTCTTCTGATGTTTTCAAGCCAATTATAACCAGCTAAAACCAGAAATGACTGTGCTCATTATTGCTGCAGACGTCACAGTCTAACAAGTACATGTACTCCACCTCCATCAAGCCAATTATCGCAATTTACTGTCAAAAACAACGTCAAAATAAATCATCCTCCATATTTTCATAAGCTCTCACCAGTTACAGGTTTGAGATACTGTGATTCAGAAAAAAGAGTTGACCTTATCCTTACTAGGGTTTAAAAAATATTGAATTTACTAACTTCATTTCCAAAAGTGATTGAATATCTCAGAAAAAAGTGCTGCAATTCACATAATCTTTAGACATAAGTCACATTTCCAAAGTTCATGTAATTTATTTAGACCAAAGAGCGCTAAATCTGATTAAGAATCACAAGTAGAAAAATATTATTTCCAAATAAATTGTGATCACACATGGTTTTATCTTTGAACTGAAGCAAGAATTAAACACGATGCAAGAGATCAAGACAACAGAAGGCCACTTTCAAGATGATAATATCCATCAACATAAAACCCAGGGGTAATAAGAGGTTTTTGATTAGAATTTCTACCCCTCAATTTGCACCGCACTAGCACTAATGACATCCTGCTACGTAATTGAAAATTAAACACACATTTCACAATAAAAGCATAACATTTCAAGTAGGTTTATAGTGCTGTGATGCAAGGTTTATTCTTGGGTGCCAAAAAAGATGCTCTGCTTAGCTCAAGCCAATGTTTCACATGGTACTGTATTATGTTTAACATATCCTAATTAGTTGAAATGTAGTGTATGATGTATTGTTTTTTTAAGTGTGGGTAAAAGTCTTAATATAGTTTAATTTGTGTTAACTTTATAGTATTGACCAAGAGGCGTTCCCATTCATATTTTTGAATTCCTAGGATATTTACAGGATATTAATAATGCTGTAACCACTGCAATTCACACACAGGCATGCTGTTAGGGTGAAATCACCATTTATCCGACTAAAGAAGTTATGTGGGAGAGGATTTCTTTAGATATATTGAATTTACAAAACTAGATACTGTTGGGTACATGTTGACTTTTTTTCTTTGTGAAGTTACAGGACTGAAAACGGCAAACTGTGAGGATACTAAAAATCAAATTTCATAACAACCATGCCTGTCCAACAGGTTTTTAATCATTTTGACTGCTGAACATGCTGTGTTTTCACGGTGGGAAAGGGCATTTTAGCTTTTTACAATCTTTTGCGACAAGTCAACCTGATTCTATACAGAAGTGTGGGTTCCCACTTGTGGCGACTGTTGTTGATACAACATAAATAGACAGTTCTTCCAGATGTAGTTTGAGTTCACATGACCTGCCGGATTTTTTCCAGGCTCCTTTCAATGTTGTCAATAACCTCCACAGCAGCTTGTGGGATTCTGGTTCCTGGGCCAAAGATGGCGGACACGCCGCTCTGATACAAGAACTCGTAGTCCTGCATACACACAGAGGTGGAACACAGTTTATGTGAACTGCAGTTAATTCATGTAGTGAAAGAATGATGTACACAGTTCCTATGTTGTTAATTATGCTACAACGGATTCAAGTAGAAGTATCACCAAAAGGAAAGAGATGAAATGTATTTTGAAGACAAACACTAAGATTGACAGGAACAGGATGACAGGAAATCACATTGCCCTGCATGCAAGCAAGGAAACCCTATAGTGTGGTCATGATGATCACAACAGATTCATTCTACAGTCCCTGACAAAAGTCTTGTCGCTTATCTAAGTTGTAGGAACCACAAATAATAACTTGACTTGCAGTTGATCAGTTAGAATAAGAAATGGCTTATATGAAAGGCAAAGGCTTCTGGATTATACTTATTATACCAAAATAAAGTCTTGTGTCATTCATTGAGTTTCATCATTTAATTAGAACAGAAAGGTCAGATTTGGCTTGGACAAAAGTATTGTCGTGTCTTTAAATGATTCAACCAATCACAGATTAGAGCTTCACCTGTGACAAATACTGTAATTAACACATTCCCAGGTGTGTATAAAAAGAACTTCAGCACACCGGACCTTCATGTGACCAAGTCTGCTGCTGAGGTGGCAGACATCTTCAATGTATCCAAACGTCAAGTGGCGAGGATAAGAAAAAGATTTGAAGAAACTGGTGAAGTTTATGACAAGCCCAGGTCAGGTAGACCCCGTAAGACAACTGTTTGAGAGGACCGTTTGTTGCTTCGACAGTCCAGGGCCAGCCCTTTTTCACCTGCAGCAGAGCTACATGAGAACTGGTCACCAGAAACCCCTGTATCTTTAAGAACAGTTTGTCGAATTCACTCACGCAGTGGTCTCCATGGCCGAATTAGTGCTCACAAACCAGCATTAAACAGAAGACAACAAAAAAATTGTGTTGCATTTGCAGAGGCCCACAGCTTGGTGAAACGATGGACAGTGAAAAAGTGGCAGAAGGTTGATTTTTCTGATGAATCATCCATTGAACTGCATCCTAATCACCGCAAATACTGCGGAAGACCTGTTGGAACCCACATGGAACCAAGATTCAGCCAGAAAACAGTCAAGTTTGGTGGAGGAAAAATCACGGTTTGGGGTTACATCCGGTATGGGGGTGTGCGAGAGATCTGCAGAGTGGATGGCAACATCAACAGTCTGCAGTATCAACAAATTCTTGCTGCCCATTACATTCCAAACCACAACAGAGGGCAAATTCTTCAGCAGGATGGCGCTCCTTGTCATACTTCAGCCTCCACATCAAAGAAAGCGAAGAAGGTCTAGGTGCCAATCCTGGCCAGCCCAGTCACCAGACATGAACATTATTGAGCATGTCTGGGGTAGGATGAAGGAGGAGGCTTGGAAGATGAGACCAAAGAATCGTGATGAACTCTGGGAGTCCTGCGAGACTGCTTTCTTTGCTCTTCCGGATGACTTCATCAATAAGTTATGCCGAGACGTATGGATGTAGTCCTCCAATTCATGGAAGTCATACACGGCATTCATTCTTTTTCCCAAGGCACCATGACTTTATGCTCTGATGTTATTGTAGCATGTGTATTCAAAATAAAGTATAATCTCTACCGTACATTACTGTATTTTTGTATGCGACAAGACTTTTGTCCAATCCAAATCTGACCTTTCTGTCCTAATTCAATGATAAAACTCAATGAATGATACAATACTTTATTTTGGTATAATAACCATAATCCAGAAGCCTTTGCCTTTTTATATAAGCTATTTCTGATTCCAATTGATCAACTGCGAGTCAAGTTATTATTTGTTGTTCCTACAACATAGATAAGCAACAATACTTTTGTCAGGGACTGTATGTCCACATTATGCCAGGATTATGATTTCAAACCAGATACATTATGGTGTGTTTCCTGGCTTTAAGTAGGCCAGTAGTCAAGTAAAGATTGATGAAAATTCCTTGTTCAGATGCAGGCATGCGAGAAAAACACATTTTTCTTCAAGAATTCAAGGTAACACGGGGTGAATGAATGATTGGGTCAAGGATTCCTTTAAGGGGCTTGCGTTGGAAAGAGCAAAATCGAAGAGAAAATAAAGAGACAATGAACGAGAAACAAAGCAAGATGGATGTCTACTAAATGTCATATGACAGGACGTCAAGAAATAAAGGGGGGGAAATTCTCACGGTTAGAGATTAGATAATTGTGAAAATCAAAAGGTTACCTGTGGTGGGATGACGCCGCCACAGATGACCAGGATATCTGGCCTGTTGAGCTTCCGTAGTTCCTTGAGGAGCTCGGGGACCAGGGTCTTGTGTCCTGCGGCGAGCGTGCTGACCCCGACACAGTGTACGTCTGCGTCGACCGCCTGCTGGGCAACCTCAAGGGGAGTCTGCTCACCCAAGAGTCAGACATGGAAACATAAAGAAAACACAACTCTGACTGAGGTGTACGAAACATGAGAAAGAAAGAAAAAAATACTATAGAATCTGGTGCAATACAAACACTACAAAGTAAAGCCAAACAACTGAAGAAAAAAAATGTATGACCTTTTCTAATTTTTCATTTAATCTGATTTGTATGACTTTTGTTTTTGTATTTTTTACTACTAACAAACTGATGGAAGCTGTACTACTGGAAGCTATCACAAAAAAAGACTGATCCATCCTGAACAGCTTCAGGACAGGGAGTCATCAGGATGTTACCACATTACATTGATTCAGTCATATGATATCCAGCATCCAAATCTAAGTTGAACTGGGGGAATAAATAAATAAGTAAAAAAACAACAACTGACTGTGTTACTGTAGCATGTAATTAAGTTAAAGATCAATGAAACATATGACATCATCAAATGGGTTAAGTTCTTTTTTTTTTTGATGGTTTTAAATTAATAAAAAAAAAAAAGGTTTTAATTGTACTTTAACACAGAGAATAAACACAATCAAACTGCTTACAGACCAGTCTCACAGCAAATACTTGAACTAGTCATAGCAGGGAAAGCACAAGTGCAACTAATAAGATTAGCACTGCCTTTATTCCATTTGAGTGTGCCTGTAAGCTCTGAAGTAAGTGAGCATGCACAGTAACAGGACCCTGGTGCTGACACACCTGAATGAAATGCAGCAATCATTAATTAATGTGACTACTTGCACCTGCGTCCGGCAAGTCTAAATGTCAGTTTCGGGCAATTTTGCACTGCCTGGTACTGTAAATATACTAACAGAAAGGTCAACAGGCTGCTTTTTGTGTTGGCCTTTTCAAGTCCTTCAAAGCTCCCATTATAAATACAATCAAATTGGAAAATAGATATAAGGTAAAACGTACACTTAAAAAGGGAAATGTGCGTGCCTTTATGTAACTGGAACAGACCTAGCTATAAGGTGAATGGTCAAGAGTTGTCTTCCTCTTGTTATGCACTTGCAGCAGTCAACATACTGTACAGTTTACATGCCTCCCATGTAAACTGTGCTATGCATAGGGTTAAGTATTAGTTATTTATTATTATTTCAGTGCACCTGGCTTCAACAAAGCACCAATTAAGAGCCCTCCTAGCTGTAAGTTTGTAGGCTACGTTCTTAAATGCAAAGAGGAGTTTGGCAGGATACTGTAAGAAAAAGAATCGCAAAACCATACATTTGTAAAAGACTTAGAATATCATCGAATCTCAAGTTTCTTTAAGCAATGTGGGTTTTAGCATCAAAAGCACATATCCTTTGTAGGTCATTCTCAATAAACTAAAACAAAAATGTTTAAGTCACTTATATCTTACTCCCTACCTTTGATGATTACTATATATTTTTTTCTTCTTCATTTTAGGGCACTTACAATTACTTGAGACCTTAGTCAAGAATTGACCTACACTGCTTAAATGCATGTTAAAAGGTCTATTTTACTCCATTCTGCCATCTGACACTGACCTGAAACAGTGGTCCGATGTCCACATCAAAGCCCAGGTCAGCAAACCCCGTGGCGATGACTTTGGCACCCCTGTCGTGACCATCCTGCCCCATCTTTGCCACCAGCAGTCGAGGGTTCCTGCCCTCGTTCTTCTTAAAATCTGCAACTCTGAGATTTGAAAAACAAAATTAGTTGAGTAATAATAACCTTTATTTAAAGAGCACTTTTAAATATCCAAATTACAAAGTGCTCCAGAAGGCAGACAAATTCAAACAAACAGGTCATAAATTCATTAGGTTTTAAAAGAGAACAGATACAAAACAATTTGGTGTATAAAAACCAATACAGTGTAAGAGAAAACATTTCAAAACTCAAGTAAAATCAGGAAAGGCTCTCCGATAAAAGTTTTCAGAATGGACTTCACTGACTCAGCAGACACTATTTCCCTGGGCAGATCGTCCCATTCAGTTTTCAGCCTGGGTCTTAGACAAAACAGACAAAAAAGTCTGCCCGAGGAGCTCAAGTACATAGCGGCACAAACGTTACAAAGAGGTCAGAGATAGAGCAGGGAGAGAGGCCATTAGGAGCCTTTAAAGTAATCAGTAAAATATTTTTTAAATCTTTTCTAGAACATACTGGGAGCCAGTGTAAAGAAGCTAAAACATGAGTGATGTGATCCAGTCTCTAGGTACTGGTTGAAACCCTAGCAGCTGAGTTCTGTACAGTCTGGAGTCGATCAACAGATTTTCGGTTCAGGAAAGTAAATAGGCTGTTGCTGTTATCCAGGCATGATAAGATCAGGGAGTTTTTAAGATGATACAAACATGATTGCACAAGCTTTGTAGTGTGCTGCTCAAAACACAAATTTCTGTCAAACCAGACACCAAAATTCCTTGTAACAGGCTTGATATGATCAAACAGGGGAACAGCCCAAGGCAGAATTTGTTTTGCCATGTGATGGGACCCAATGACCAGTGTTAATACATTATAGATTACTAGTTACTGTCATTTGAGAGTAATTAGTTATATTACAATATTACTGTCTCTGAATTGTAATGTGTTACACTACTTTTGATTTACTTTTGAGTTACTTTCACCAAAATAACAGCGGAAGTTTGACTTGGCAGCTAGCTTGTGAATTTCACCACCGGATCAATAACGTCTCCTCTTTATCCACTTTAATACATCATAAGATTATTCATAATATTTTGTATAATTAATATGAATATGCAAAGTAACTAAAGCTATAAAAATAGAGAAGTAAAAGGTACAATAGGCAAGTAAGAGAAAATGAAAATACTCAATTAAAAGTACCTTACATTGTATTGAAGTATGGCATTGTTGGAAAATGTTTGTTTAAAGCACTTGAATAAGAAATTAATGTTGTTAAGTTTAAAACAGTCTAAAGGAAATGGTCAATTATAGTGTGAAACTCCCTATTTACATTATGTACAGTACTTGATTTACAGCTGATATGTGAAAAAATATACAACCTTATTTGTTTAACAGTAATTTCATTTTACTGCGTTTAACTGTCACAGGAAGTGCTTTTATTTTGATGTAGCCTACACAGAAGTTGTCCGTGTACTCTTGCTAGCTTACTGAGATGACCGTGAGTTGCTAGATGCAAAACGTGTCCGTCAAGCTTAAATTGCTCACTTTCTTGTTTGTAAAACTGCAACATATTGAACAGTAAATGGTCACAGTAAAAGACAAGCGTTTTTGGTCGTCATTTGAAGCCGTTCCACTACAGGCTTAGTTACTCTCCACGGCTGATAAAATGCAATGATATTACTGTGTAGCAAGCTTCAACATTAATTCCCGACATGTTTATATATCTGTCAGCAGCTCGGACACACTGCTGTCGGCGCTGACGTAGCGTCACCTGTTGGGACACAGATGGTGTCCGTACCGCCTCTGGTTGGCTCTGAAACAGGACAGCACTTCAACGCAGTTTAATAACTCCTGAAAATAATGTCCATCCCGCAAATGTCTCTGCAGTCATCTCAACCATTGAATACATTAACAAGAAATAACACTCACAGGTTTTTTTTTCCTGTGCAGAAATGTTTTGCGGTGTTAGTTAATTCTTAAAAAAAAAACAATACACTACTAAATGTTGCGTTAAAATGCATTGTAACTTGCGTTACTGAGATTGTAACGAGTATAATATTACCAAAATGTAATTAGTAATGCATTATATTACTGTGTTAGAGCGAAAAGGAATACATTACTGTAATTGCGTTACTCCTAACACTGCCAATGACAAGGATCTCGGTTTTGCCAATGACAAGGATCTCGGTTTTGCCAATGACAAGGATCTCGGTTTTGTCCTAGTTCAGCTGAAGAAAATGTTTACAAAAGATAGTCATTAAGCATTACAGGGTCTGTGGATCTAACAGGCAAGCATATTTGCATATCACCAGCATTAAAATAAAAAGAGACACCATATCTATAAAAATTGTGCCCAAGGGGAAGCATGTTATTTGTTATTTTCCAGTGCAGAGAGAAATTGCTTGGATTTTGATATAAAAGGGAACTTGGAAATTGGTCTATAGTTTTGAGGAAGAAAGGGATCCAGCCCAGGTTTTTTTTTTTTTTTTTTTTTAAGCACAGGGTTCACAAAAGCAGTTTTAAAGTAATCTGGAACACAACCACTTCACCACCACTTCAAGAGGGCTGACGGACACACTCATATATGAAACTGTTTCTAAAGGTTCAGTCAAGATAGGTCAGGGACATTGGAGGTAATGGAGGCTCTAACCTTCGGGCAATCACGCTGTTCATAATGAATGTAAAGATGCTAATTCGGTTTATGTTCTACCTATTGTGGGTCCCGGCGATCTCTTCATTCTCCCCATACTCGCTTCGGTAGGCACCGCTCACCATCCTGGTACTGGCCTTGTGTTCACCAAACACTTTCTTCATAGCATCAGTTATTTCACCGACCGAGCATCTAAAAAAAGAAAAAAAGAGAGAGCATCTTCCTCAATACATTTTCACTTTATGACAATAAATAATGTAAGGCAGCCAGTTATTCAATTTGTTCCAATTCATTTTAAGACTTCAAGACTTTAAGAGCCCATTCAATAAACTGAATGCAAACGTCATTGCTTTTTCATTTTAGTGCAGTCTGCTTGTTTAGCTGGATTACTTATAGTCATATAAACGTTAAGTACATTTTTTTTTACTTATTTTCCTATGTTTTTGTGTCTAACTGACTGATGGGAACAACAATCTTTGACATTGGTCCAGTATTAAGCGAGATCGCTGCAGTCGGCAGCGTCGAAACAAGCTACAATGTAAGTTAATAGGGCAATTGTCCAGCTTGTATTTACCTTCACAAAAGTGCTTGTTTTGCCACTGACAGGCTCAGATCTCTCTTTTCCTTGATACCAGTATCAGTGTCATGATCGGTTTCTCCACATGTGTGGCCCTCATATCCAGGGCAGGTAATACATTTGATATTGTGGATTATACCAAATAAGATTTAATTTCACAGGTAACTTGCTTTACATACTAATATCTTCTTCGCTAGTCTCTATTAAAAAGACTTTTTGGCAAGCAGTTTGCTCAAAATTACAGTATAGATTAATAGTGCCTTGCCAATAGATAAAACAGAAATCGGACTTTGGTATTCTGGCAGCTATATACATATATATAATATATATATATCTCTATATATATATATATATATATATATATATATATATATATATATATATATATATATATATATATATATATATATATGAAAAATACATTTAGCGAGCATAAATTACAAAATCTATATATGGATCTAGCTAATCTTAAAAATCTTTACACTTTATTAATCCTGCAAGGGAAACTACAAGGTTTCCACTCTGTTAGAATACACACTACACACAGGCCTGAAATACACACACATGCACAGTACCTATACATGCACTAATGGAGAGATGTCAGAGTGAGGGGGCTGCAGCTGTCAATCGCCAGGCGCCCTGAGTTGTTTGGGGTTCAGTGCCTTGCTCAAGAACTGGCACTCTGAACTGGCACCACTCCTGCTACCGGTCCACCACCATACTTTGGTCTGTATTGGTCGGTATTAGGACTTGAACTAGCGACCTTCCGGTTCCCAACCCAACTCCCTACATACCGAGCTACTGCCACCCCCTTTTAAAACTTTAGAGTTATTTAAACAAAAACAGATTGCTATGGAAGTAACAGCTTGGTTACATTATGATGACGCTAAAGTTGTGCAGACACAAGAGTGGTCATTACACAATTAGAGTTAGTGACTGTGGGAATTCTGACCTGGCTCGTGCTGCCTCCACAGCCAGGGCTAAAAGGTTGCCTTCCTCGGTTCGGGCGCACTCCTCAATAGCTGCCAGGCACTTCTTCGCTGCCTCTGGGTCACGACTCTCCCTCACCTACAACAGAAGAAGGGAGCAACATGCCATAAACATGGGATTTGTTTTTTTGAATCTGCCCTGCTAACAACATAAATTGATATACTTCACTATATGCATGTGTCAACTGGTAAAAATCCATTGGGTGTGTTAGTGGGTCAAATTTGACCAGTGATTTAACTCAGCCCAAAATACTCACAAAAAAATACTAAAACAATGATTATCATCCAATATTGTTTTTCACCTCATAGTTAACTTATTATGTATTCATTTCCATGTAAACACTCTTTTAAAGGTTGTTTTTTTTTGGCCCCATGGACCTTTGATCTTAAAATATACCACCACTTAAAAATTATATTTATTTTTGTATTTATTTATATGTATTATATTAAAGTATATTATATTTCAAATAATGAAGACAATGGGTAATCATGGAATTATGTCTTTTAGAAGATTTTTTTGAAAAAGAATTTTAAGTGTAATTTATTGTTCATGTGCATTATAAATTCACAATATTAGTATATGCGGAAGTATTCAAAGCAAATGGTAAAAAGTTAAAATCACATTCTTCACATTATATGAAATTGTTATTTTTATTTTTTATTAATCTTGACATTATATAGTAGTCTATATCTTGAAAATGTACCTTATATACGGTTACACGCGTGATGGATTTTGGTACATTTATCGTATTATTTATTTAGACGTGGGGACTTCAAATCTCAACATCAATATGAGAATTTTCTGGAGAGAATGTTCATTGATTTTGTGTGTGTGTGTGTGTGTGTGTGTGTGTGTGTGTGTGTGTTATTATTTTAATTCTCAAAGGAACACTAACCTTCTTCAGTTTGTCAATCTGTTTCTGACGTACAACAGTGTTATCTATTGCCAACACCTCCACAGTCTCCTCTTTTCCCAGACGGTACTTGTTTACCCCGACAATGACTTCTGATCCTGAAGAAGAACAGGAGGGGAAAGCAGCATGCAGGTATGGGAATCAGCAGGGAAAAATACCAATAACCACCAAAAACACACATTTGTGAACAACCTTGTCAGGGTGTTATCCAAAGGATAATCCAAGGATATCCAAGGCAGAATTAAGGAATCTTTAGAAAAAGAAAAGTGAAGACATAGAAAACAGACATCTTCAGAAAGGAAACTCTCTCTAAATAATTGAATTATTGATGTTATTCCCCACTACTAACTGTGCTAATATCCTTTACTTTATTAGGGATAAATCAAAATGTAGGATTATTAGTATTATTAGTATTATGTATTATGTAAACCAAAAATGATCTGAGAGCCCAAAATGGTCAATCAGAATTCAAGGTCCATCAGAAGTGAAAACAAATGTCAGCAGCAAAGATGTGCAGTGAGGGTAAATCAGAAAGCCAATGAATATCAATGAGAGCAGGCATCAAGGGGATTACGGAGGAAAGCTCCACAGTCTATTAAGGGTCTGTTCTGCTCCATTCTCTCGCACTCGTTTCTGTCATCATGGGATGTGATAACAACCTTAACAAATCACACAAAATACACACCGTAGGTTTGAATCAAGCTTTGATACGATCTTGTGTGAGCTGCTTTCCTATCCAAGTCTAAAAGTCAAGGTCTAACAAGGCACCTGTTGGGATTAAGAGTTCTTTCAAATGATAGAATCAGCATTTTAATAGCCAAAACTGCAAAACCAGTATTATGCTGCAGTTCAGCTCAATTCAAACTTAAAATAGAGCACCACTACTGAATGCTGGACACAAGTGAAACCTTTTAATACTCGAGTTTAACATTATTTTATCTTGACTTCAGAAAGTAATCTTATCTGACTCAATGAAAGGCTAACTCCACGCTAAAGCTTTTATAACAGAGTATTGACCTTACCGGATTGAAAGTTTAAACTCTATAGCAGGGATCTTCAACAGGGGATCCGGGACCCCTAGGGGGTCCTCAGAGTCACTGCAGGGGGGGCCCTCCAAATTATTGTCAATTTTTGAAAGTCTTTTCAAAAATTTAAAAGTTTTAACATGAAGCCAACATATTATTAGCAAATATCAATCCGCACTGAAGATAGGCTTACTGGCCTATAGGTAAGGTAGTCACTAAGGTAGCCATCCACAGATACAGTTCATCCTAAGGATTCACTGTGCCGCATGTATATTTTAAAATTTAAAATGTAATTTATAAAAATCATGCCAACAATTGTAAGTCTTTTTTAAAAGCTTAGTATTCTATGCAAAAAAAGGTATGTAAAAAGGCTTTAGGCTGCCCTACACGTAATTGTAGGCCAAGTTTATTAGGCAGCTTTATTTTATACAATATATGTAGTAGGGGTTCCCTGCTCCGTCTCACTTTAAGTCAAGGGCTCCTTGGTTTAAAAAACGTTGACGACCCCTGATTTAGAGAGTTTAAGACCATCATACCAAGGGGTTTAAAAAAAAAAAACATTACCCTGCTTAAAGTAACATGGGAAAGTCAGTGCCTTGTGACACTGTTTTTTTGGGTAGAAAAAAAGAGATGTTGCATAGTGAAAATTAACAAAAGCAGGCTTCTCTGACTATGAAGGTACTCTTTAAAAAAGAAAAAACGAGACCAAGAAAAAGTTGATCTAATACAGTTAGACCTATTGTCCCAGGTTAGGACAATGATCTAAATATTTCATACCAAATCCGGTAAGATATGTGACCATTTCAGACTCACTTAATGTCAAAACTGAAACCTTGACATTTCATTGGCAGCTCTGGTAAGTAAAGAGCTAGAAAGCATTTAGTGCTTGAGGCAGAGGAAGAAGCTAAAAAGATGAAAGCATGAGAGGCTTTTAGGCAAATAAGCTTATGATATATTGATACAGTACCTGAGTCAATGCGGGCCTGTCTGCGAGCAGCACATTCCTCAATACGAAGCTTTGGAATGCCCTCTGCCACAGCTCTGGCCATGCCTCCCAGCTCTTCAATTTCGTTAATGAACTATACAAAAGGGAAACACAGCTTGTAAAAGAGTGACTCAATGATGGTGGATTACTTCTGTAGACATTTCACTTTGTGTATAATGACATTTACCTCACAAGACAATAACTAAAGTTCTCATTAACAACATTATTTTAAATATTTCACAGAGTGTAATAAGCCTGTAGCTGTATATTTAAAGTGAATTTTGGGCAAAAAGAAAATGGACAGAGTAAAATAATAATAAAACATGAATGATTACTCTGAAAGGAAGTCCAGGCTGATGCCCATTGGTCCCCATGACAAACCTTCAAAGCTTTGTTATAGACGTCATCCGTGAGAGCCTCCATCATGTGCGAGCCCCCCCAGGGATCTGCTACTTTGGGGATGCCCGACTCTTCCTGGATGATGATCTGGGTGTTCCTGGCAATGCGAGCGCTCTTCACTGTGGGCAAGCCCAGAGCTTCATCGAACGAGTTGGTGTGGAGAGACTGGGTCCCCCCGAACACAGCCGCCATGGCCTCGATCACTGTACGGACCACGTTGTTGTACGGATCCTTAGAGGAGGGTTCACAAGGGAGAGTTCTAATCACTATTTGCTCATTTGACATGCGTGAGTTTCTCCGTACATTTTAAAGGACTTTCAAACTCTGGCTTGTATTTACTTGTTCCGTAAGAGACCAGCCTGATGTCTGGCAGTGTGTGCGGAGGAGCAGTGACTTGGCGTTTTTAGGCTGGAA
The DNA here is from genome assembly GCF_004354835.1 of Perca flavescens. Lineage (NCBI taxonomy): Eukaryota > Metazoa > Chordata > Actinopteri > Perciformes > Percidae > Perca > Perca flavescens. The sequence goes on from NC_041348.1 coordinate 12,147,195, forward strand.
GTTCTCTTTAATGAGCGTGGCCCACAACCTCCTGCCTGCCCTCAGCTTGGCAATTTCCATGTAGAAATTCATCCCAATACCCCAGAAGAATGACAACCTGACAAAACAAGAGAAATATAGTCAGTTATTAAAATTAACAGAAAATTGAAAATGAGAGCAATTCTGCACAAAACAGAAATCAGAGTCCATTTGTATAAGCAAGCACAACACATCACGGGATAAACCCACCACAATTAGAGTACCTAAACACACACAACACTATGTGAAAAGAACTGATTAAGCTTTATGTTTCATTATGCTTTATAGCAATGTCAGTATCCTAACAACCAGATACAGTCACAGGCTTGACCCAGTGATGACTACCACTATTACTGGAAATAGAGAGAAGAAAATGGAAGCAAGCAGCCTGTCCAGTGCCAGAGTTTTAAATAAACTGCCATACCGACAAACAGTTGTGATGCTACTTAAGTTAGTTTAAGGCTGAAACATTGTTCGGGGTACAGCAACCTTTCACATTCAACGGTGGACAATGCAAACTAATATGGTCTTAAATAGGAAGGCAACCCAAGTATCTCAGTGTCTCATTTGGGTTAAAAATTGGCGGATATTAGCTTATTGCAGATATATTGGTATCGGTGTATATGTAATCAGCACTAACAAGTTTATTTTTGAACCACCAAATGTCCTTCTCAGTACATATCGTGGTCGCGATTCTTAAAAAAAAAAAACATTTTAGCGACCCAAAAATGTTATGTATATGCTATGCATTTATAAAAAATAAATGCAACCGGTCAATATGTATGAATACGATTTTAAACTCTCAAACATTGATTATCGGTCCACTTTTAAAGTAAAATGAGCATCAATCAATTTCAACACCTCTTCTTTTACGTTTTTGCAGCGTATAAAAAAAAATCAATGCATGTTCCTTAAAGGGAAGGACAACTGATACAGTACGTGCCTAAAGAATAGATACACATTTCTAACGTTCACCCTTTTTGTTTCCTGTAGAAGCTTTTCCTCTTGCTCCAAAACCCTACTAAGACAGTACACAACAGTGGCATTAAAAAGTCCAAAAGCATGATGTCACAGTCACAATTTTAACACTAAGTTCCAGTATTTGTGCGAACTCGGGGGTAAGCACTGGTTGTGAGTCTAGGTAACATTTGGAACAATAAGAGATAATAGCTTTGGGTGGAAACCATTCCATTTCACACAATAAAGAGACATCTCTATATTGAGTCAGAGTGGCTGTCTATAAGGCCTGTCTCTCAAAGCATTATGTGGAAAAGGTCAAGCTGGACTGGGCCATCGGGATGTTCGTGGTGATTGCATTCACACATACCTCCGCTATTGTCGGAGTAATGGCACGAAGAGGAGACAATGGAAGTACAATGCAAGGAACAAGAACGAGAATTGGACAGAGGGCAGGGTTGCTGAAGTGGAGCAATTGTGTAATGACTGAAAAGAACCATCTTCTGTCTACAGCAGCATTAAAGATCATTTAGTTCAAAATTAACAAAAACAATATAGCCAATGGAGCCCAAGAGATTTGCATCATAAAAAGAAGCATTATGGATAACAGCATGAATACATATTACAATTAGTTCAGTCCCTGGAGAAACAAGTAGACAGCTAAAATGTTGGATATAACATCTATATTACCCACTTTGTGTTGGGCTCAATTGTAAGTATTTTTATACATTACTATTTAAACGGTTTGATTTGACTAGCAGCCTTTCCCGCTTAAAAGGGAATAAGTGTAAAGGTAATGTGGCCTCTTTCAAATTCAGCGACACCATCTACTGACACTGGTGGTGCTAAGAGCTAATTCACGCCTTAGAATCAAGTGTCGGGGTTGACATCTTGTATCCCTCGAGTCTTGGCTTGCTTTCCAGTATTTAGTTTGCTGCGGTTTCAAATGGAATTTCCCCCACTGGGATTGGTGAAATACTTATCCTCGTGTCATCTATTGATCTATATATTTGGAACTCAAACCCACTTATCAGAATTTTAATTTTAACTTAAGACATTACCTAATGAAAGTTCATCAACAGCACATTTCTCATTTTATGCTATCTCTTATATCCAGCCTGGTTGCGTTAGTATATTAAGCAATAATTTGAGCAAAAGCATGGATTAAAAGAATGTAATAAATAGAAAGGTAGTGAGAGAGGGTATTATTTCTGACCTGTATGTTTAAAATAATAAACTTCATTTAAAAATATTCATATATTTAACACACATTACTTTTACTGTATTTAGAAGGTAGGTCTGGCCGGATTTGAGTTGAGCTTTAGGAGGGGCCGCATGTTGTAGAGGTGGAATGTGTCATACGCATATTGGATACTGTGATGGTGTTATGAGATGTGATAGATATAACTAAGATTTCAACTAAAAGTACAAATCTTAAGAAAAAAAAACAGTTTCAGACTTGGCATTCATCCTACATTTAAAGCTTTAGTGCGTAACTTTTTGATATTTATGATCGTCCGTTACATTCAAGCCATTGCCAAATGAGTTGCTATAAAGCTAATTAAGACTATTAGCCTCACACAACTCTCTCTGTATTTCTCAGTACGGCTATGTTCAGAAGACTGTGTCGTCTGGTGACTTTCCCGTGCAGAAAATCGAGTGAAGATAATGACCTCTTCTGAAGAGTTCATCATGTTTTTTTTTTTAATCCTCCGTGTCCTCCTTGGCTACTAGCAACTGCGTGGAGGAGGGTGGGTGCACGTGTGCAGACAGTATTGTTGTCATTACTTAGTATTCCTCATGGAGGCGACAGAAACTACGCACTATAGCTTTAATCAAATGTTTTTTCAATGGTTAAGTATTGGACTCTAATTACTGTGATCCGGGAACATTATCTAAATGAACCTCAATAAGAATACTAAAGTAAGGAAGGTTCACACAATATGTAGCTTTTTTTTTTATCTTCAAAGCTATTTTCTTAATGCTTGATAAAAACTATTCTTAATACTGCAGGCTTTAGCAGTGAGCAACAGATATGTAAATCAAAATGGGTCTCTTCCACACTTATTAAGATCTTAATATTTTGTACCTCGGGGCAAACTCATCGATGGTTAAGCCTGCTTTAAGACCAGTGCGGCAGTACTCCAGGCCATTAGCGATGGTGTAGGCTACTTCCAGGATGGCATCAGCCCCAGCTTCCTGAAGATGGTAGCCACTGATGGATATGGAGTTGAACTTGGGCATGTGCTAGAAACATAGAGTCATTAGAATCAGTGAAACTCCCAATTTTGAGTAGTATAACATTACCAACATCAGTGTTTTCCCCGGGTTTGTTAAAGACTTAGGTGCACATATTTGGCAGAGGGTTTTAAGAGTCTTTGCTCAAGAAAATGTGATGGTTTTCAATAAAATAAATTATGCAATTTGACATAATTTTGGACCATTATTATCACCATATCTGGGACTGAAATGTTGGGAGCTAGAGCAGATAATAAATAACACTCAGAAAGCTTAAAGACTAAACTTGTTAAAGAAGTCCAACTACAATCATTGGATCTGAGAAAAGTCTTTTAATTAGTTTGATGCTTTTTATCAACCTTTTTTGGTGCTGTTTTGGCAAGTGTTTTGCCGCATTTCACATTCATTTTGCTTAGATGCTGCCAAAAACGGCTCAGGTGCTGCGCCTAGGACTGACTGTGTACTGTATAGGGAAAACCCTGAACGTGACATAAAGTACAAGCAGATTACATATTAAGTAACATTAAAGTGGGACTTACCTTGGCGGTATAAGCAAAGATGTCTGCGATGGCGTGCATGGAAGGCTCCGGCGGGAAAATGTAGGTGTTGCGTACCATAAACTCCTTCAAGATATCATTTTGAATGGTGCCCGTTAGTTTGGCTTTAGACACGCCCTGCTCCTCTCCGGTCACAATGAACATCGCCAACACAGGGATCACTGCTCCATTCATTGTCATTGAAACGGACATCTTCTCCAGTGGGATTCCATCAAAGAGCATCTTCATGTCTTCAACCGTGTCTATAGCAACTCCAGCCATGCCAACATCTCCGTGGACTCGGGGGTTATCCGAGTCATACCCGCGGTGCGTCGGCAGGTCAAAGGCCACGGAAAGACCTTGCTGTCCAGCTGACGTGAAAGAGCAAAAGAGATAGTGGATTAAAATTTATGAGGAAAATGGAGATACGTAAAGGGACGGGTCATAAATTGGAGCAGATAGCAAAATAAAATTCACACCCAACAACACCAAGAATTCAACTTGAAATCCACTATTTATTCCGTCAATATGCTCAACTATTTTGGCTTGAGCCAACCTGAATACAAGCTTTGGTGACCTTCTATAAGGTTAAACCTTATCATGCAGTTTCTGACCTTACTCATAAGTGAATCGTTTGCATGATACAAATGTGACCTTACAATGCCACTGTCATCTTATTAAATATTATATCAATATTTATTTAGTCTTTCCATCTTCTTTAATCTAGTTTTCTAATTATTCAGTGCAATTCAACATGTAGCCTCCAGTATAATAATGGATTTCACAGGCAGTTTGGCTAAAGTGTAGATTGCAATATATTCTCTCTCAAATGTACTACTACAAAGTCTGCTTATATATGTGTATTCATGGAAGAGAATATATAGCTTAACGGCCAAGTCCTAGGGAGACATAACAGCCAAAAGCCAGGGACTTTTTGTAGGGTTCAGATGTGTTCCAGGAACATGATGTCAAAAAGTGTGTGTTAGTTCTGCTAAGATAGGATAGGAAAATGTTAATGGACAATAGAAGTGGTGCAGTTAGTGAGAGTAAGGACTCCCCCCATAGGCAATATCTACCTTTAATGTTATCTTTGTAGAACTTGTTGCTCTCCTCCACAGTGCTAAAGCCAGCATACTGCCTGATAGTCCAAGGTCTGTATGTGTACATGGTAGGATAGGGCCCCCTAGTGTAGGGAAATACTCCTGGCAACTCATCTGGCCTGTCAACTGAGTCTGCTTTGGTGTACACAGGCTTGATGTTGAGTCCCTCAGGCGTGCGCCAGATCAGATCTTCCGGGTTCTTCCCCTTCAGCTGTTTCTTAGCCAGACTGGCCCATTCTGGATGCAGCTCATCCTGGTCCTTGCATGGTATGGAAGTGTGGATCAGAGAGCAGTGTGTGTGTGCTGAGGAGAAAGAAGCTCTAACCAGGCGCCGGGCAGCCATCGCTGCACACGCCCTCTGTGCAGTCAGCATGCTTAACGTTGACTCAATCAGACGGACATGAATCACCTGAGGTAGACAATAAGGGACAAATGAAGGTGAAAATACGTGTGATAGTTAAATGTGAGCATGGTTAGGAGTGAGTTAGTGATGCCAGTACACATGGATAAAACACCAATGCATCATTTTGCACCTTCTATGGAGATGTTACAAACCCTTTATAAAATGTGACTTAGCTAAGAGACAAAAAAAGTGCATTCAATCTGATCATTTCTGAGTTATTAAAAAGACAACCGCTTTTTCAGCATGGATATCATCCACCAAGCACTATCATCTTACAGTGAGACATTTTAGTCTTGGCTTGCTGCTTGCTAATGCTGACACCCTTTACGGTTTACTTTGTTTTTGGTGTATTATTAACACGAGCCCAACCAGTAGCATATAAAACAAGCAGCGGTTGTAAAAAACAAACCAAAAAAACAATTCAACAACATTTTAAGAAATCCAACAAAAACAACTTTAGCTAATGTTAACATCATGCTCAATAGCTGAACGATGGTTAGCTAGCTACAACGTTAATGTACACCTCAGTCATATTGAGAATAATTAGTACAGGTTGGTGCATATTAACAAGCAGCTAGCATGTGATATTGACATTGGACAGATGACATTGTTGTAACATTTGACAGCGACAACGTTAACATCAGCTAGTTTAGCATTATCAACTAACGTTAGCTGAACTAGAACTAGCCAAATATAAATGTCTTTTGAAAAAGTCATGAAAGGCATAGGATGGTTAAATGTTTTTCAATGAATAATAAAAAGGCAAAACGTGCAAGTTAATGTTGACATAACGCTAGGTAAGCTAACGTTACTTTAGCTACAGTTGCGCAGCTGCTGAGCACTGCTAGCTAGCTAACTGTGGGTGTTTGCTTGAACTGTTAGCATTCGCTTAAGAAACCAAATGGATGTCCACTAACATTAGACATTTTGTAGACACTTAACTACATCTTATAGCGCCCATTTGACATATTTTAACATAATTTCCTGACCTTGGCGTCTGTTGTGATCTTTCAGACTGGCGAAAGGCGTGTGTTCGTCTATCCAATGAAATTTCATAACATTGACAGTCAGCCAATAACGTGCTACCGTCAATTGGTCAACTTTGACCTAGGACCCCGGAAGTAAATATTACATTCAAGATTGTTGTATGTCGTAGAGATAATCAATGTCAGCATATGTTATTACAATCCAATTTAATATTCCAATTATGCGTTATTTAATATTACACAATGTTAGTGAAGTTTGCTCAGCCCATTTACTTTTGAGGATGGATACTATTAGTAACAGTACATACTTTATTAGTACTATTGATTATTTAGACGCAGCCATAGTGCATTTTTATAAAATCTGCCACTAGGAGGTGATGTTGCCGGAGAAACCCCTGTCTTACATGCTGTCAATTTCAAACATACCGTAAATCATTTTGTATTCTTGCTATTTTTACTTAATCACTCACACACAAATCACACACAGGACACAGACTTCTCAACACAATACATGCCATTTTTATTCAAGAGTTGGTCGATAAACTGTCATAGTAGCAATGGCTCTCATAGAGTTCTGTACAGTATTGGATTGGGTTAGATTTGATTGGGTAGCCTTGCAGTACATGTTTATGAGGGATATTAAATATACTACACATAGCAACATCATTCAGAGCATTCAGCAGGACAAACCTTTATCAAAGTGGCAATGCAGACAGTGGTATATAATGCCCAGTTAAGATACAGAGCCGAAATGATGTACTTTCAACATAAGTACCCGTCCTCTGTTGTTGAAACTGTAAGGCAGTATATGTTTTGATTGCAATGGAGTATGGCTTGTGATCATGATGAATGATTTCCTCACGGTTCAACAAAATGTACAACTTTAAATGCAGTCAAACAAAATTGCATCTCTGACTAACAAACAAGCCAAACTGTGGTGTGAGTGAAAAAGTCTTGCACAATGTGAAATCTTTCTCACAGGATCTATTATGACAAGATGGCAACAAAGCAGCAGTAGATACGTTTAAATATTGAACTAAAGAAGACTGTAGAAATCAAAGAAGAGTAGGTGGATGGAGGGAGGCAGCAGCCAAGTATGGTCTCCCTGTAGAAACAGGTCGTGACAAACTCAGCCTCATTAAGCTTCACCCTTCGTATTTAACCTCAGGCATCACTCCAGCTTGAGCAGTTCCACATCGAATATAAGTGTGGCGTTCGGGGGGATGACCCCAGGGTGGCCTGTCACTCCGTAAGCCATATCTGGTGTGCAGGTGATTTTTGCCCTCTGGCCCAGGCTCATCTGCAGCAAACGAGAAAAGGAAAACATGACTGAGTATGCTGCTGATGCTCTTCTTTTTTTATGCTGTTTTAAAAGCCCCACACACCCCTGTTTTCTCTTCATTTCAGTATAAAAGAGTATAAAATTGAGAGAGGAAATGCATCATAGCTAACACTGTCCTTTCTTTTGTTTTATAAATTACAATGCAATTTCAAGCACAGTTTTTGTTTGGGTGAAAATCCTACATTCAAGGTTTGACACTTGATAGCCAAACATTTACACATTCCTGTCACTAGACATTTAAACCCCAACGACGGACAATAAGGAAACACAGACATTGCGAAAAGGATCGAGTTTGGTAGTTTCCTACAATAAAGTGATACCCAACCAAAGCCTATAGCGTGTTGTACCCCTATATAGGCAGCATTAAATGTGGTGTAACAAGTTTGTAGTTTTGAGAAGAGTATCACTTTAAACATGCTGATGCTGCTTAGCCAATTCTCGCTGACTCTTCAGTCTCAGATGTCTCCTTGTCATGTATTATTACAGAACAAGAACGAGAGCAGTAACCAACTATGATCCCTTTAAACATAAAAAATATACAATAATAGTAGTAATCATCCATTGAATTCAACCTGCCTTAGCTTTCCCTCTTACCTGTGCTACTCCTTCCTCCCAGCCTCTAATGACCTCACTCCGTCCAATCTTGAACTTAAAGGGCTTGTTCCTGTCTCGGGAAGAGTCAAACTTCTTCCCATTCTGCAGCATACCTGCCAAAGAAAAAAATGACATTAACAACATTCAGAGAGTAGTGAAGCATCTGGTTAAGAACCTACCCATGATCATCTGATACAAAATAAAGACGAAGCATACGCTTATTTTTACTTAATTCCTAGTTTGTTTGTTTTTTCCACATCTCTATAGCTAAATGCTAGTAATAACACTGTACCTAATCTTATTTCATTATGGTCACTTATCACAGTGTGATGCCATATCAATGCACACCCTTTCCTCAGTAGCTAATGTTTGGGTAAGAGGCATTTTAAGATTAAAGGAATAATAAAGTCATTCTGGCTCCAGTCTGAGGAATTATTCTGGCGCTGCTTCTTATCAGGATCTTGGGTCTGTTTCAATTACGCAAATGAACAAAGGGAATGTGAATAAGGAAGCACTGGCCTGGTTTAGTGGATTATTTTTAAAGTTAACTAGGCCATGCCTTGCCTGTATCTAGACCACAGGGAGAAGAGGGTAACAAAGGCGCGGCGGTGCAGGACTGCGTGCCTTCAGAACACTGACAATAACACTGGGGCCATTAAACACTACTAAAGATACTGGCCCCACTTCACCAGTCATTTTATGCCTTCCTTGACTTCCCCTTGCCACTTTCACTTGAGGGAATCCAAGCTGCCATTTGAAGCGATGTTGTGTTACTCTGATAACTCAAGTGAACTTTCTGACCCTCTTTGACGTCCAAGAGAGCAAGTCAACGGGACGTGAGTTTATTTTATCTTTGAGGAACAAGCAATATCTAACAGTAGGCGATAAAAAAGCATATACTATGATTGAAGATTTTATCCATATGGCCCAACCCTAATATGAATGATTAACTTTTTTTAAGCTAGTTTTACAGTCATGCAGCAGTGTGTCGAAGTAGCTTCAAGCTAAAACTTTCCACAACATCCACTTGCATTTTTTCGGAGGTTGCCCTGTAATTGTCCTTTGATTTATCTTCCTCTGTCGTAATTCAACAAGTGTGAATACTTAGCATTTAAAGTTATTAGCCATGTGAATGTTGGTACTGTACTGCCTCTCCCGTTTCATTCCCCCTAAAGTTAGTAGGTCCAACTTCGGATTGGGCTCAGTCCAACCATGGAGTGATCGAGTGCACACACACCGGGGCGAATACCACCTGCTGCAGAGCATTCGAGTAGCAGAGAGGCAAAACCTTCTTGCGTCAACTGCAGAACAGCGGATTCAGTTTCTGGCAGTGGTGGCTGCAACTTGCAAGGAAACACAGATAGGCAATGTTCACAGGTGGGAAGCCAGCGAGGGGATCATATCCTGCGTGTTGCACTAATTAGTCCTACTGGTGGGTTGAGGCCGTCTGCTCAGAGACTGCTGGTGTAAAAGCCTACCCCGAGAAAACTGAACACGCTATTGTAAAGGCTCCTCCATGTTACGCTAAAAAAAAAAAAAAAAGACGCAAATAACAACTCCAATCGTATTGGAGGAGGCAGCAGCCAGCAGAGGGGTTACCAGCAACAGGGACTGTGGTACACACTGGCAACTGGCTAAATACAGATTGAGAAAGGGAAGGAAAAAAACAAAAACAATGAAGAAAACACCACAAGCTCTTTGTTTCCTGTGGAAGCAGATATAAAGCAGTATGCTCTAAAGAGAGATGGCGATTCCAATATTTCACGGAGTTACAGCATGGTGACGCATTGCGTAATGTTCTACGCTACTTTTCAATTCTTGCTACAATATACATATAAAGACAGGTGCATGGACGTTTCACTCCTGGCTGTCAGACTGTATCTTGCAGGAAAGCAAAAGCATCCCAAACTACTTGTACACCGCCCTTGTATCAGTGCTCCGTTATCACTCTTTGAACAGCTAAGCACGGGTGGGGTCTCTGCAAAAATAACGCAGTCCCTTCCCAAGGCCGACTCCCAGACTCTCTCCTCATAAAAAAAAAAAAAAAAAAAGGCTTGCACTTGGTAATGCTCTGGCTAGATCTGCAAAAATCTGTGGCCCACAGGGGTGGGGGTTATTTTTACTCAGTTTACTGTATCTTGTCTCACCCCCGTCTAGGACGGTAGCCAGCACAACAACAACCCCCTCCCTCTCCCCCCGAACCAAGTGTGGATGAAATGAGATGCACGTAAAGCTATCCGTCTACGACAAACTTATATGTGTTGCCGCATTTCACAGCTGCAAGCACACACGTCTCAATGGAAAGAAAAAAATCTTGCACATGCTTTGTTAATATATCAAGTGTGAGAAACTGGGAGTAGGTGCGATGCGTTATTAGGAGTTGTTTCAGAAAAAAAAAAATAAATAGAAAATTCACTGCTGCGCCACAAATAGCCTGAAAATGATCCTCAGCATTGCTTAAAAGTTATTCTAATCCTATCATTATAGATGCCAAACAAAAGTCCACTCTGCACAAGATATGGGGTGTCCTGGTTCGTCAGTGGACCAGTTTGCTGGATAATTACTAATGTGCTATAACACTGCTGTAATATTTCTCCTCAAATCCCTCTCCCATCTTTTTGTCGGCACTGTTCAGCACTGCAAGAAGATCTTGTGCCTACTCTATCAAAATACAAGCTGTTAAAAGTCAAACTCTCAGCTCTTTTCTTGCTTTCTGTAACTCTCCAATGTCTGGATTGAACACTTCCCACGACATTCAATCACAACATTTGCCTTGAAAGGCGAGTTTGGCATCCCCTGACATGCTACCCAGTGTTTCAGTCTATCTATTTCTGTGTCCCACACCAAGGGCCATTAGGACTCTGCTTCAGCAGCACGTTTCGTGGTGAAGTCTGGAGCTCAAACATGGTAAGGAATGACGTTCGCATTTAGGCATGACATCATATCTGATAAGCCTGTTGCTCTCAAAGCTCAGGCGTCTTGTCAGTGGAGACGAGGCTGTTTATCATCATAGCTTGGTGCCAGACTTCATCGATCACAGAAACCCACAAGGCTGCTGTAGATTTCTTCATGTTGACTGATATCAGATCCACTTCCATTTCCTTCCTCCAGTGAGAGCCTGACAGAGAAATGGGCTTGTGATTGCAGGACTGCTGGCCCAGCTTGTCACACAAACAGGGGACCCCTAACAGCTCTTCATGTATATAAAAACTTCCCTCAAATCAGGCACTTTACCATTTATTTGCCAGACATTTACATGCCAGACTGCTTGTCTTTGCAACCCTGCTCTGATGCTCTGAGATGTGCTGCTGATAGAACAGACTGGCAGTCAGGCATGACAGAAACAAGAATGAGTGTGAAAGAGTGGAGCAGCTTTTCTAATTATTTTTGTCCAAGCCGGAGCCCCTTACCTGCCTCGTGGCAATGAGCACTTTGCTAATTTGGGCAACCACAGCTCTCTCACTAGACTAAGAGGGCAGGGGTGGGAGGGGGGAGGGTGGGTGGGGGGGTGTATGTGCTCTGGCATGTGTGTGTCTGCATGTTTAAAATCCCAAAGGTGAAAGTGAGGATTAAAAAGGAATAGCAGTGAGCGAGTGAGAGAGAGTCTCTGTCAGAATGAGGCTCCCTAATGGTAAATGCTGAAACAGGAGTGGTTTCCAATCTCATTATGTACTGGGAAATCGCTCTCTCTCTTCCTCTCTTACTGTTTCTCTTAGCTCTGCTATTTGGAAAACTAACACCAGTGAAGGGTGCGGTGGAGGGTGAAGTCTGTGGTTTTGCACGAACAGCCAGCTGGATGACTTGGACAGGCCGATGTCCCAGATCTACAGCTAACCTCTATTACCAGTACCATCTCTTTATCAGATCTTGCCCTAATCTTGTATTTGAGCTTTTAAAATAAAACAAATGTAGGTTACTGTCTTACTAGTCTTTATTACAGCCTACTGACCCAAAAAGTCATTTATGTAATCTTAAATCCTCATTAGTTTAGCTTTCATACGAATTCCTGGATAACTAACACACACTGGCTGAACAGTTAATACCAATTAATAGGGATTTCCCAAAATAGAAAGATATTTAATCTGTGTGTGTTCTATGATTACATTTTGCCTGTTAAACTACACACAACACATGTGAATGAAATCAAAATAAAGTGAGAAATACCTCTTCTATGCATCAGTATATGATATGAAACGTGCTTACATGTACACTGCATACAAGCCATTCTGTGTCTAGCACTACATATTACGATACAAATGCTCCAATTTCTTCTAAGAAAACAACATTCTTCAGATAATCTCCTGGCTTGTGTTCAACACTGAGGTCTTATTTTTCATTTGGTGTGCAGCTCCGCCTTTAGAGGAACGCATTTCCTGATGCGATTGTGACAATGGAGCACGGGGTCCACAATAAGTATAACCTTAGAGTGGGGTTGAGGTGCACAAGGAGACTAAAACTCATTATCTGCTTTTGCTAATGTACTAACCAAATAATTGGTAGGTAGAGGGAAACCGCACCACCAGGCAAAGAGCGAGTGACTACGTACTGGATCTCTGCAGAGAGCAGGCCCAAAGTGAAATCAGGTTACTTTTTCCACTGTTCTAAATAGAACACAACATTTGTTATCCAGAGTTGGCCTGACTATTATATCACACACACACACACACACACACACACACACACACACACCAAAAAGGGAGATTCTTCTATTAAACTAAATACTATTAAAAAAAACTCAGTGCCACCATATTGTAACAGATTAAGACAACCATGTGAATCCATTTTAAATCCCCAGCACAAGGGACAAGCAATAATTGGCTAAAGACTAATACCTGCATGCAAACACATTCACAGACAATACAACAATGCTCACAAGCAATCAAACCGGTTTACATCAGAGCCAAAACTAGGGAGTGTGCAATAACTGTTATAGCCATGTAATAAAACTGATAATCAGACAGACTGATGACTGTGAACTAGGTTTTGTTTACTTTCTGTCTGACCTAGTTGTCTGGACTGCCAACCCCGGGGCACAGAATAACCCAAATTTATTTCCCAAATGTCTCAGCGTCTTACTGCCCCGCCTCACAACTGGGCAATCTGACAGGAGACAAACAGGAAAAAAGGGCATGTGTGTGTTTGTTTGTGTGTGTGTGTGTGTGTGTGTGTGTGTGTGTGTGTGTGTGTGTGTGTCTGTGTCTGTGTGGGTGTGTGGGTGTGTGTGTGTGTGTGTGTGTGTGTGTGTGTGTGTGTCTGTGTGTCTTCTATGTACATGGTGCAAGTTTCAACTGTCTGTAAAATGGCATTGACACCACAAGACATCAAATTTCTCCTTCAAAAGAAAAGAAAAATAATATTGAGTGGGTGTGGTGGCAGCTCCACCCTATCTTTGAAACTTTAAGCGACACACAGGTGCATACATGTCTCGCAGACTGTGTACACTGTGAGAACTGGGCTGCAAACTGAATTGTCAAACAAACACACACACACACACACACACACACACACGGGGGCACACATGTCCTCTCTCAACAAGGAGACAGGAAATATGTATGGCTCCATGATTGCCAAATTCCAAAGAAAGGGTCAGTTACCTATGTAATGAACAACACACGTCTGGCCTTTCTTTGGAAATGTTCTTCCTGTTGGGAAGAGAGAGAAACAATGGTTACCCTCCTTATATTATGACATATTGCAGACATATTGAAGTCAGATATGCATCTGTTAGTATCATTCTCATTTTGAAACTTTAGCTTCTTTTTCCAGGGCAATCAAATGCCTATAAATGTGTTATTTTTTTTGCAGAGCTACATAAGTCTTGAAGAGTCTTGCAAGACAACATGACAATATCTTTATTCTGGCTGACAAATCTCAGTTACCTTGTGAACAAGTTCTCAATTTAAAGAGACATGCAAAAAAGGCTTGCCAAGGTAACCCGTTTAACTGTAACGTTACGTACGGAGAGTTCGAGAAAAAACACAGTGCAGTCGTCAGTGATGATGAATAGAGGAAAAATTGGCTTTACATACCCCGTATTATATCCAGAATACAACTGTTAGTTGCTACCTATCTGACGAGGAAATTACTATCCATCGTCGAACATTCAACTTGATATTGTATGTAAAAGATGTTGACGATTTAACAAGATTTGAACGACCACCGAGCCCATACACCACAACCCAGGCATCGAAGCACACACAAGCGGATAAATGAACTCACCGTCACCGGGAGATATTGTCTCGACTTCCACGCCCATGGTTGTACTTCTTAAAAAATCAGCTCTGAAACATAGAGAACTACAAAGCCGTTTCGACAGCCAATGTTACCCGTTTTGCGGCTACAAGTCGGGCTATATCGGTGGAAACCATGCATTCACCGACCACTACGGACCCGTAGCTGCAGCCAACCGTGGGACAGCCAAGATATTTTCTAGTTTGTAGGGAGACGGCGTCGAGATATTCAACTACACTACGTACGTCGTCTTCAACCTTGTCAAATACTTGCGCCACACGGTGGGTGTGCTAGCTAGGATAAGTTATAATTTAATGTCAACCGTTGTTACGGTTACGCATTTTTTTTCATTTACTGGTTGAATAATTTTTTTTTATAGTGAATATTTCACTCGCTGTAGTTCCCTTAAATTGCCCAGTATTTTAGATCCATGGAACACACAACGCAGCGCCCTCGAGTGGGTAAATGGGGTAAACACAGTGGCAAACAGAGAAAACGCAAGACGGCAATAACTCAACTACATATCCCATAATGCACCGACAACGTTAAGGTTAATTTAGCTTCCGAGTCAATTTGAAACGAACATTTCAGACGCATTTCGACCCGGCAAAACGTGATTTTATGGACGAGAAACTCAATTTCAGTGTTTAACAAGGATTCCACACGAGATGCTTGTGGTTTTATAAGGTATTCGTAGAGTAAAATTACATGTTTGTGTGGAATTTTACGCTAATTATTAGTTAGGTTGCTACACATAGCTAAAGGTTGACTAAATATGCATTATGACTATGAATTGGAAAACAGAGTCTCATAATGGGGGTTAATAAAAGTTTATAACCTTCTCATTTTAACCATATATGTGCTAACTTTGCTTAAGTAAGGCAGTATTTTGTTATATTTTATAACGCTCATACAGTTATATTCTATATATTCTATTCAAGGTAATGTGCTCCAGTAATAAAAATGTCATTTATGAAATATTTGTAACTTGCACTGCTAATTTCGATCACGGCAGTTTCTCTACTCATAAGACGAAATGGTGGGATAAGACACTCCTACTCAACACATAGCTAGTTTTGTTAATGCCCTGACCTGTCCTAATGGGTGTGTTGTTAATGTCATTCATTCTTAAGCAGCTATAAGTGTCCGTCACCCCTGCCTCGGCTCAGCCAGAGGGGATTAAGGCACGTACTTGGAAGGAGACACGACAGGCTTTTTCTGTTCTTGATCTGCATAGGTATAGCCTAGGCATCTAGGCAACAATAGCTACTCTTGTGCAGGACCAGACCACATACAGGTCTCTGTCATCAATGTAAACTTTCTGATTCCTATTTTCTTTCTTTTTCTCTTTCGCTCTTTCACACCTGCAAGGATGGATCTTGGTAAGGCAAAGCTGCTTCGGACAGGTCTTAACACTCTACACCAAGCCATCCACCCTGTGCATGGGATAGCATGGACGGACGGCAGGCAGGTCTGCCTGACAAGTCTCTTCTTCATCAATGGTGAGGTGAAGTTTGGGGACACCAACGTTATCGGGCAGTTTGAGCATGTCTTCGGGCTCTACTGGGGCCCGCTGTGCTGCTCTGACTCGCCGGCCTTGCTGGCTGTTCAGCACAAGAAACATGTCACTGTGTGGCAACTGCAGCTCAGCGCGCTTGAGCAGAACAAGTTGCTGTGCACTCAGACTTGTGAGATGAGCGAGCCTTTCCCCTTGCTCTCCCAAGGCTGTGTGTGGCATCCTAAACTGGACATCCTGGCTCTGCTGACCAAGAGGGATACTTCTGTGCTGTTTTCCGTCAGGGTGGACAACAGGAGAATCAAAGCGGACATCAAAGGTAGTGGACTTATCCACTGTGCATGCTGGACTAAAGACGGTACACGCCTGGTGGTGGCTATAGGAAGTTCTCTTCACTCTTACGTCTGGAATGACATCCAGAAGAGTCTGGCGGCCTGCTCCTTCTGCCCCATCTTTGATGTGGGAGGCTACATCTGTGCCATCGAGGCCACAGGGGACGCTCAGGTAGCTGTGGCTACGGAGCTGCCTCTAGATAAAATCTGTGGGTTAAATGCCGGCATAGCATTCGACATGCCGTCAGATGCTGAGTCCCTGCATAGCCACGGCTCCCATATGGTCATGTCAGAAGAAGACAACTTTCCGGACTCGAGAAGAAGATCTTTTGACTCGGAGAGGTCCAGCGTCAGCAGCTCAGGCCCTCTAGACCTCACCCACCTCCTGGCGAGGCACCGTCGCTCCGACCCAAGCCCCCTGATTCACCTGCGTCGCAGAGACACTGTGACAGGCTCTGGCCAGGACTCCTCACACCTGATCCTGGTCACCTATGAGCGTAAAGTCACTACCAGCCGCAAAGTCAGTATCCCGGGGATTTTGGTTCCAGACATTGTGGCTTTTGATCCACGTGGCTCCACAGTTGCGGTGGCTTCCAACACCTGCAACATGGTGCTCGTGTATTGCATCACAGCCTCTGCCATGCCAAACATTCAGCAGATCTCTCTGCAGACAAACGAGAGGCCCAAAGGAGTCTGCTTCCTCAATGACAAGACGCTGCTGTTGATGGTGGGCAAACAGAAGTCCAACGACCCTGCCTTCCTCCCATCTTCTAACACCGATAAATATAGTCTTCGTCTCGTAGCTAAAGAGCTGATGCTCGATGGAGAGACTCCAATCCCACCATCCCCCTCCGCTCACACCCATGAGTCTAATTTCTGCGCAGGGATTAGAAGGCACTCGGAGCAGCTGTCTAAGGATGAAAGGATTAGGGACTTGGTGTTACCTGGAGGGGCAGTTTTTCGTTCACCAAGCAACAGGCGTAAGCTGGTGGAGGAGGTGAGGAGCGGCGAGCCCAGCCCCGTCACCAGCTCTGTGGACTTCTCCGACCGAGCATCTGACAGAGCGGCGTCCAGCGCGTCCTCCATCACCGTGGAGAGTTTCGACATGGACCACGTCAACCGTATGACCAGCCTGGCGGTGGCCGGCCAGGCCAGCAGGGACTCCAGCCGGGCCAGCTCTCCTCGTCCCGAGCCTTCGGACAAGCTCCACACAGACCCGACGCTGCCTATGCCCGAAAAGACCTCGGGCCCCGCCAAGGAGCGCGCACTGGAGCAGCTGGTTCACAACATGGAGAGGCTTTTTACGCGCTTTGCAGATGTACAGCAGTGCCTGACAGAAATCAAAGATTTTACCCAGAATGGCAAGAAGGCCCTGAGTGTCTACCCCAATGCCTGTGAACCCCCGTATGTCAATGTCACATGTCAGGTACAGTTTTACTCCCTACATTTTCTCTGTGTATTTGTAACTGACGGGGATAACAACCCTGGCTAGAGAGATGGAGATTCCCTTTTCTTTCTACAATCTCTTTCATGAGCAGCTTTTGCATGAGAGGCTTAAACCGCTTAATCAGCGGGAATTTACACTTAAAGGATAAGACAACTGAAATACCTGGATCTGTTTAATGTGTTACAAACACACAGCTATGGTGTGTTATCAGGTATCCGATTAAGATAGTCAACTGTTACAAAAGCGCCTTAGCTCGACTTCTTTGATTTCTTCCTGATGGGGACTGTTACTCTTTTTCTTTACCCTGTCCTCCTTTTGTGCAAATGCAGAAGCAGTTATCGGAAAATGTGTTCATTGACGAGCGGAGGCCAGTGTTGCTGTGTGATGGGAAGCTGTGTCTGCGGGCCCTCCAAGACCTCTTCAACCTAACCATTGTGGAGATGATGTATGGTGCGTGCAGCCTTTTTTGCCTCCATTCTTTGAAACGGCACTTACGAGTTTGGTATAGTTTTTTTTAGTTAGTTTATTAGTTTAATTTACTTTCGGTGTCATGCCAAACATTTTTGGCCCATCCCACATACATACAAAGCACCACAAACGTATTTAGCAAACGTCTTCCGGTCGCATATACAAATCATTCGGAGAAATACACGATTACAAATATATACATACACAAATATATACACTACCGATCAAAGGTTTGGGGTCACTTTTTCCATTCCACTCCATTATAGACAGAATACCAGCTGAGATCAGTTGCATTGTTTTTTTAATCTGGGCAGCAGTTTTCAGATTACATTATGTGCTTACATGATTGCAAAAGGGTTCTCGACTGTTGTAGAAAGAAGTGGCTGGTCTTTAATGCAATGTCTACTTTGCCCATTATCAGCAACCATTCATCCAATGTTCCAAAGGCACATTCTGTTTACTAATCTGATATCATTTTAAAAGGCTAACTGAGAAAACATTGGAGAACCCTTTTGCAATTATGTAAACACATAATGTAATCTGAAAACTGCTATTATGTACTTAACAAAAAAGTGTGAAATAACTGAAAACATGTCTTATATTTTAGATTCTTCAAAGTAGCCACACTTTGCTTTTTTATTAATAAGGAAAAAAATTCCACTAATTAACCCTGACAAGGCACACCTGTGAAGTGAAAACCATTTCAGGTGACTACCTCACGAAGCTCATTGAGAGAACACCAAGGGTTTGCATTGTATCAAGAAAAGACATGTTTTCAGTTATTTCACACTTTTTTGTTAAGTACATAATTCCATATGTGTTCCTTCATAGTTTTGATGCCTTCAGTGAGAATCTACAATGTCCTAATCCTAATCTATACAGATCATCTCGATAAAGAGCTTTTTTTCCTCTTCTCCCAGGCTTTCTCAAGATAACTGGCTAATTTCTATGTTTCACATGTGGATAAGTCCGTGTAAATCTTAGAATTGGTTTGTCTCCACTACAAAGCAGTACGCCTAAGCCGCCTTCTTCTTGCCTGTGAGATTAACCGTGTTGTGAGAGCGCGTGTGAGTGAGAGGGTTAATAAATTCAAACCACTTAGAGGAAACTCCTTGCAGGCTTCTTGGCGTGTGAGTATTTTCAGCAAGCGTGTGTGATGGGTATCCCTAGTGAGGACACCTGCAAGTCATCCCATAGATAGATAGGCTGTCCAAGTCAAACTCTCTGCAGTTACCATTGTTATCTTTTTTTTTAAACCTTCAAGTTACCCATTCAGAATGCATTCTAATTGATAAATAATTTTAATGTACAATTTTAGATGACACTTTTTAGCATTGTTACCGTACGTAAGCTATAATTGGAAGTGATTAAAGGCCTAGTTCAGATAACAGGGTTTTAAACAAAAGCAGCTTACTACTAATGAGCATATTGTTTTGTTGCTGTAGCAACACACCGTCCTAAACTGAGACACAGCAGCAAGTAATGGCTATCACAAACTGCATTTTGCAGTGGTTTAACACTGTATTAGAGTATTAAACAGATCTCAGATGTACAGAAAACCATGCTCATGCCAATAGTCTTGTGTTATTTTTTTCCAGGTCCATTGTGGATTGTACTCGTGGCAGATGCAGACGGCTTTGTGCCTCTGACGTTCAAGACCCAAGAGGAACTTACAGTGAGGAACGGGAAGCGGAAAGCTAACCTCCGGACTCCGGAGAACTCCGTCCCATCCAGTCCAGCCCCCAGCCATGGCCCCATCACAACGACAGAGGCCTCATATAGTGCCTATTAACACACACCTCCATTTATGTACTCATGCAGTTATAACCCTCTTACTGAAATATATTTGAGTGGATCCAAGTATGCAGTGCAGAGTGAATGTGGAATTGAACATGTAGAGTCTCACTAATGCAGTTATATGTCAAATTTATTTTTCTATTAAAAAAAACAGTGAGTTGAAAAGGGCTGCCTATTCAGATATGATGTTTACATGTTGCTGCTTTGAAATGAAAGCTTTCCTGAAAGAAGTTTGAGCACCGAGCAATGTTTCTTTCTTTAATTTCCTTTTGACAAAATGCAGTGCAGTTGTGGAGGACACCACGTGTAGTGCCATAGTTTTCAGTATGTTTTAGAGATGTGTAAGACATGTTTTCAATCGTTCTTCTGTCCTGATACCAAGGCTTATGTATGATGTCAATGTTTTATTTGGATCTGTATTTGTTATTACTAGAGCACTGCAGAAATCCCCACACTCAAAAGGGGGAGGGGGGTGTATGAAATTAATTTTGTATCCATAGAATCTCAGTTTTGGCACTTTCGTGCTGAAAAGTCCCACTAAAATGAATGTGTAACACTCAAGTGTAATTTAACCTTTGTTATACAGCGCTCTGGGTTATATAAAAATCATATATCATATGAAATGTTGAACTTCTCCTATATTTGTAATGTTACCAAGCTCATTAACACAACTGACCACTAGAGGGGGCAAGACTCAACAGAAACTTCCCTGTCCTTGCTATATACAGCAGCGATACTCAACTTGCTTCACACGAGGGCCACTTTTGCAAAAAAAAAACACAAGGCCAGGGGCCAGTTAATATACAACTTGTGATGGCGCCTGATATTAGCAACCTAGCATATAGCAATTGCCATTTGGCAAATTAAACACAGTGGTTTAGGATTGGTTAATGAAGTGGGGAAATAAAGGCAAATTCATCTGTCTATTTTTATTGAATGGTCTGTTTTCAACCTTTCAAGTGGCAAATCCAGTCGCAGCAGCTCGCACAGGTCAGGCGTAAGCAGGGGCGTTTGTAGGATATGAGGACATCCGGGAGGTCCGGGGGATCCTGGGCAAAAGGTCCGCCAGATGACAAGCACTGGCCAGCGCCATTCATCTGCATGTACTGTGCTGCAGTAAAAGAGAGACGGACTCGGGCAGGCTTCAAGCTCAGGATGTGAGCAGGGTGGAGCGGGAGATAAGGCTAAGCTCCAACATTTAAAAAAATCCGCTTTGCACTCCATCCAAAACCCACCCTGTCTCTGTCTGGCACCTTATTCACATTCAAAGTACAAAAAAAAATTTGAAAATGGCCGGGGGCTACCCGGCACGGGCCACAGGTTGAGTATCACTGCTATACAGTGTCATTCAGAGCTCTATTGAAAACCAAATATGTTTTAAAAGTGTATCTTGTAAAAAAAAAAAAACATCTTTTGGTAGCATTTTGAATATTAAATCTACATAACTAGTTTACACTCCTTTGTGTGTTACTTATTTTACTTCAGCAAAGAGACAACACACATTTATTCGGTCTACCAACCAACCTCTACAACATTTATTCATTTCATATCATCAGCCCTCAATAATCATGTATCAAATAAATAACAGCTGTTGTAGAGCTAAACACAGCAAATAATCATATACATTCATTTATATAAATTAGGTAATCTTATATATCCAAGATGACTGCACAGTACATGTGAAAATGAAACAAAAAATGTTTACATTAAAACAATTTAACTATCAGTGTAATATACACTAATGGAACAACTTTCCAGCGGCGTCGCTGGAATACGTGGCTTTGTGAATTCACTTCATCCCAGATCCAGGTCACACATTACTCAAATCTTCCACTGTTTTGGAACTGATGCTTTGTTTCCTGTGGGAGACATCAATGTGTTACATTAATATTAGTACAGGTTTGAGGTCCCTTTTTCATACTTCACTACTCCAACTTATATTTTCCAGAGGCTAATATTAGGTTATTGGTTCATTTTCTGATGAAGATTCTACATGCATAACATAATCATATTTTAATATATCAATAAAGTGAAATCTTTATTTTGTAACATAAATTGGACACAGAGAGGAGCTAACCAGCCATGTAACACTTATATGTGTTTAGCATTTCCATAAAATTGGGGGACTCTCTAGAGTCACAATAAAGAAAGAAAGAGCGCCTGAGATATCCTGACTTTTATTCTTTGGTGTGGGCCAAGCTCCTACTCCTACAATTCCCATGTTGCAACTCAATGTCTCGCATTAGACCCTGATTGCCTCATGAGTGTCCACTTTTTTCAAACACGGTTTGTAATGCAGGCTTCCTGTTGAAGATGTTAAGTCTCAAACCCAAGACAAACTTTCTAAAAGAAAATAACCCTGATGATGTCATCAGGGTTATTTTTTCAAACTTTAAACAGCTCCCTCCGGAGGTACAGAAGACATTATACAACTGTATTTACAGGCTGAATAGAACTCCTCATGGCGAGTAAACTGAACTTCATGTGAACATTTAATGGAGTGCCCTTAGACCAATTGGGTTACGTTTTTTTTTTTTTTTTTCTCAAGTGTACATTTATGATTTCTGCTCACCGTAGCTCATCCAGGCAGAATCTGTTCCTGAGCCGTACGTCTTCGGTGATAGGATAGAGCAGTAGGATCATTAACCCCGTAACAATAAAGGCCACTGGGGCGGCACCAATCAGCAGCTTCAGGGTGTACACTACAGGAGCAGGCTGCTTGCAGGCGCCGGTGTCATACCCTGCAAATCTACACACACACACACACACACACACACACACACACACACACACACACACGCAGAGAACCAATTTAAACCCAGGTTACAGGAAATCGACATCCAGCCTGACGCTGCAATACTGCAAATGAGTAAACTCCACACCTTTCACTTTATGAATCATACATCAGGTCTGGGGTTAATGCATTTCTGCAAGGTATCATGACACGCTAAGTGCAGTCACAGAGCAGTATGTAAATGTATGGCGCATGTGGGATAGTAATGCAGACTCACTCCAGGCAGAGGGTGGACACCCCCAGGGAGATGCCTGCAGCAAACTTAGTGAAGAACACGTAGAAGGAGTAGAAGATGGCTTCATGGCCTTTACAGTAGGGGTTAGCCAGTCTGAAGTCATCCACCACATCTGGCAGCATAGACCTGAATTGCACACACATACATGCAAAGTTGAATGCACACCAATCTATGTTTGTTTGTTTTTTTTGGCAGAATTTTGTGAACATGTGTCCCTTGTCTTTAATTCTCAACATCGCTCTAAGACATGGTAAAATTCGGAGCTGATGCATGCCTAAGACCTCCCTCATGGTCTTACTCTAATCATCTTATACAAGATGGTAGCAGCTGATGATGTTACGTCTACTTATAGCGTTCTGATAAACTGGTGGGCTAAAATTACAGCGCTAATAACACGATTAGATGACGAGCATCGGGCGGTACCACCGGCCTCGGCCCACAGACAGGATAAACAATCGGCCCCTTCCAAAATAAACATGCCCCTGCGGGAGGCCCCTGTAATTTGGGGTTTGAAAGGAGGGGACAAGAGATGAGTGAGGAGCGGAGGCGGCAATAGAAACGACTGGAAAACAGAGACGGAGAAGAAGACAGCTTTTCCTCTGGTGGCGTATTAGCTATGTGATGGTATAGAAGATTTATAGTAGACGCCGCCTCTGATTCATAAAAATGACATCACTTCCATGACCGTGACCTGACCTACGTGAATGGACAGGGCTCTCTAGGTACAGAGTCACCACTAACAGCAGGTTGGTGCACTATTGTGGTTTGACTAATGGCACTTTGCATCAAATCAAAGGGAACTAACATGAGCAGCACAACCACTGCACAGACAGACATATTGTAGCACTCCAGTTACATAAACAATGTCAGAGGTTTAAGGATAGATTTTGAATATTCTGGGAATATAAAATAAGCTGTAGCATATTCCTTTTAATCCCCATTGGGGTGGCCCAATGGAAAAAAAAAATGTATGTGATCTTATAATAGATTATTTTGCTCAAATATTTAAACAACCTTTTGTTTATTTACAATTTTGGTGTTTTTAAATAAATGTTGATCC
The DNA here is from genome assembly GCF_004354835.1 of Perca flavescens. Classification (NCBI taxonomy): domain Eukaryota; kingdom Metazoa; phylum Chordata; class Actinopteri; order Perciformes; family Percidae; genus Perca; species Perca flavescens. The sequence continues at coordinate 12,171,249 of NC_041348.1, forward strand.
TATAAGTGACATGTTGCCTAAATAATAATGTGGGAAGACCTTTCCCAGAAAATGGTGGAAAAGTGTGTTACCTTCACTGCGAACAACAAGGAAACTATCATATGTGGATCTAGATAGATCTAAGGACATAAAGCCAATAGACCAAGATTCACATAAAATATATCTAAATTGTTACAAATAATATTATATGATCTGAAGTGCTCTGAAAGTCTTACCATGGCAGCAGGAGCGAGGCAGCCACACTGAGTCCAGAGGAGACAGCCACAACGTAGGCCACCACAACATTGGGGATGAAGACCAGCATCATGGTGAAGGGCATGATCCACTAGATAGAGGGAAAGAGTAATAAAAAAAAAAAAAAAAAAAAGAAGTCTTACAGACGAGGATGCCACATTGCCAACTTTGTCCGCAAGATGGAACAGAGTGTGATAGTCAGCGTTAAAAGCTACCAAAATAAAAACAGTATACTCACTGTGATACCGCAAAAAGCTGCCGTCTTCTTCCCAAACCTCTGCAGAAACCATTGCCACAGCGGGATGCTTATCACTGCAGAAACCTGGGTAAACATGTGCAAACAGTCATAAAATTGTACCACTGTTGAAACAAATGTATCTAGTGACAATGTAGTGTTGCTCAAGTTTACCACTATAACTCTGTATTTTACAGACAAGTCATCTTTGGGTACTTGTGAGGTGTATCAGTGATAAAAGCTATTCTCACCAGGATGGTCAGCACAATATTCTGGAAGTGATCCCTCAGGTCGGCGGCATAAGTGCAGAAGAGGACAAAGTTGCTCTGTACCAGCTGCAGAAATCAGAGATCAAACTTTCAGATATTCAGTCATGTCTTGTCTACTCAGCACTGTCGCTGGGTGCTCAGCTTGCTGCGCCGAGTGCCGAACCAAGTGACTGGAGAAGCTGCTGACGGTGTTTTGCAGTGATTTATTCCCACTCCGGGCTCACGCGGATGACAACTGACACCGCCACGGAGATGATGGGAGGAAAATATACAGGAATAGATCCGATGCAAAAGTAGGAACAGTCTGCAATAATTCAAACAGCCTAAACCCCAGGTGTGAAATCTGAAGCATCTGCCTACAAGTGACAGACAAACAGCAAGAATGTGCTGCGCTGCTATCACTCTCAAGAGACTTAAAACATGCTTTAAAATGTGAGCTTTCAGTAAGTGCTCTTCTACATTGATCGAATCAACATCGAGCGCCGGCAATTCTTCGGCATTGTCAGGATTCCAGGACTCCATTTGCTGTAACGTGTCTGAGAAGTGCTTTATAAATACATTTGCTTTATACCTGAATGGCGACAGTGATGAAGAGGAATGCAGCCGTTAGAGTGAGGTATGGCCCGTGTCTCATCACCAGGATGAAGCCCTGATGGAATGGGATCTGCTTCTCTGTCCTTGGGGTGTACGGATCTGAAAACAGTAACACGTGGAATAAGAATATGAGTATGCATCATATCCAATAACATACGGGAAAAGAAAGGCAATGTGTTTGCTCACTGGCAATCCTGGAACTGCCCCTGCATTGCAGTGGATGCTGTTTGTCATTTAAAATAAAAAGCAGGGAATGACAGCTAACACTGGCAGAGTCCCAAGTGGTCCAAAGACTATATATAAATAATAAAAAAAAAAAGATGCGTTACGTAGTATTCAATCTCAGACCAATAACCCAAAGGGATGCCCCCTGGCTACTAATTTCATCTCCAACTGTACTGGTTTAAATCCAAAATGTGTTCATATCTCATTAGGGCTGCAACTAACACTACTTTTCATCCCTGATTTATGTGTTTAATCACTAGCCTATAAAATGCTGAAAAAAATGTATGTCACAAGTTCCCAGAGTCTAAGGTGACATCTTCAGATTGCTTGTTTTATCTAACCAACCGTCCAAAACTCAAAGACGTTCAGTTTACAATGTTATAAAAAAAAGGAGAAGTGCAACCATTTCATCGCATGTTAGAGCATTGCACTTCAATAATGTTGGGCCACTCTCAAGAGACAGAATTAAAATAACAATGGTCAAAATCCAAGTCTCAAGCGCATTATGAGATAACCGCTTTAAATCATTCCTTGATTAATATAATTGTTGATTATGCTTTTTTTTGTTGTTGTTTACTTTGATTTAATTGTTTCACTACTATAGTGTTCTCAGACCCCCAAAAAGAAAAAAAAGCCTCACCGTCTTTCTCTTTGACTCCCAGGAACATCACCAATGTGCAGACGAGGAACACTCCTCCTACAACACCAGCAGCTATCATGTACACCTTCTTCTGCAGAGAGAAAGAACGCACATGTAGCAACATCAGTCCATCGCTTCTTACACAGCAAAGCACAGTCCAGTCTATTTTAAGTCTTTTCTCAATCTTTAATTCATAATGTTCTCAAAATGCCTAAAAAATTCAAATGCTTCATTTCGACATGCTATACATCCATTCTGGATATGGTCACGGTTTTTTACTCAACTGGTAGCTAGGTCTAGCATGTATTTTGTCCTTTCAGTTCTTCCGAGACGTTCTGTGTTCACTTAAAACTGCGCATTTCACTGTACAAATACAAGCATAAAAAGGAGGAAACCTCAAGTACATCTGTATCCTAAAATACAGCCTTAACCATTTAATGCCGTACCCCGACAGGAACTACTCTGCCTTAAACAGCCTCTGTTTGTTTGCTATTTTTCCATGTGGCTCAGCCCAGCGGTTCATTATTATTTATGCACATCAAACGCTCCCTGTCTCCGAAGGCAGACCTAGTTTGCCCAGACGGTGTGCCACCCTCACCAGCGACCGCAGAGGAATGTAGCGGGTGGCTGCAGAGGGTTGGCGTGGTGAGCGGGTGAGCCCCGATAGGGTTCACCCATAATCCATAGGAAAAGAACCATTTGAAGCCCAAATAGCTGCGGTGCAACCAAAATCCAACGCAGGACAGTTTGGACTCATTTTATCTCCACAAAAAAAAAATAAAAAAATCCCATGATGGATTCACAGCAGCAGTCGTGTTTATTCCCAGCTCCGCAAACTGAAATGTGGATGTGAATGTGTCCTATCGTGTTCCTTTCCCTCCAACTTTAGGCCAAGCTGCAGCCACCTTGAAGTAACAGACTAATACTTCCAACATATTGAATCTGGAGTGCCTTGTTCCAAATGTTGTGGGTGGGATATAAATAGGCCTAATCACTTGCAGACTGTGAAGACCCCTCAATGTGGGGGCCACAGTTTGGAGCCCGATGTGAGGGAGGGACCCCCTTTGTGGTCATAAGAGGGGAGCTGGCTCAGGATGTCGGGTTCAGATATCAAACAGTGGCGTCTCCTTTTCGATCCCGTGGGTTTCATGGGTTAAAACATGAGGCCATTTTGGATGTCAGAACCTGTAGACAGTCTGTAAATATGGACCCAATTTCGAACAGTCCTCCTTTTCATTCAGCGCTGCTTTTTTTTCGGCCCCCGGGTATTTAGCAGGAGTAAACCGCCTTGAGCACACAACGCAGATCCACGTTAAGTGAGAATGCTGGTGACAGTCTGAGTTATTTTCAATGCAACTCAGTGGCCTACTTTGAGCACACCTGGGCTCCTGGTTTGGCACGGCGACACTTACTGAGTGTGACAGGTAGTCCTGGGAGCGCACCAGTCTCGTGACAATCTCTGCCCCGCTGCTGTTGCCAAGGTAACCGGCAGACATGTTGTGAGGCGGGCAGTGCTTCAGAGTGTGAGCGCTGGCCACAATCTGGCCCTGGATGGCAGCGCCCACAAGTGTCCCCAGCACTTCCATTGTCATTCCTGGCATCACACAAGAAAAGATCCAGCTATCAGGTCCAGCACTTACTTAAAGTAATTCACACATTCAGGACGATTAATTCAGCATTGCAGGCATTCAAAACTGTATTTTTCATATTAAAAGAGCTTACGGTAAGCAGTGGCTGAGTCTCTTTCCTTCTGGTCTGTGCTCAGGAACATGGTGAGAGCAGAATAAGGCACATGGAAGCACTGCAAAGGAGTAGAAAGACAGTCATGGTTCGGGTAAAAAAACAAGTCTGGCACAGCGGCAGTCAAACCGTCGCACAAGGGTCATAATGGTGGAGAAAGATAATTCATTTTAAGTTTTTCTTTATTATTTCTTAGCCTGGCAGCATGGCTCTAGTTGGTCGGTCCACCACTTTGGTCCAGACCAAATATCTTAGCAACAATTTAATGATTTGCCATGACACTTTGTACTAATGACTTTGGCGATCCCCTGACCTTTCCTATTATAGTGCCACAATGAGGTTGACATTTGTGGTTTTGCGTGAAACGCATTAACAACTTTTGAATGGATTGCCATACAATTTGGTACACATATTAATGTTCCCTTCAGGATGAATTGTAATCACTTTGGCCATCCCTTAAAGGTCCCATATCATGCTAATTTTTAGGTTCATACTTGTATTTTGGGTTCCTACTAGGACATGCTTACTGTACATACTTTAATCTTCAAAAATAGCGACACTTTCTACCTATATATAGTATAGTTGTGACATCACAACCGTACAGAAGTCCTGATTTAAAGGCACAGTTTCTGAATACGGGCCGTCTGCATTTTGAATGAGCGTTTTGATACTTTCAAAGTGTTTATGTAGCACCTCGATCTGCTTGATAATTTTAATCTCACTTTTTACAATATGGGACCTTTAACTTTACATCTAGCGCTATCATCAGGTCAAAATTTGAATGAGTCCAATACTTAGTTTTATGACTAAATGACTAAATTATATGACTAAATACCTGCAAGACTGATGCAAAGTCCACTGTGGCCAGCCAGCAAGTCTTAGATGGTGAACATGGCAAACATTATACCTGTTAAACATTAGCATTGTCATTGTGAGCATGTTAGCATGTTAGCATGCTGGCGTCTGCCTCACAGAGCCACCAGCATGGCTTCCCGCTCTCAGTTGTGTTCGAATATAACATTTGACTTAAAATCAAATGGCAACACCCATGATATCTTTAGATGTCTTTTATCTGCAAGTTCCTGTGAAAATGCAAAATATACACTGTATATATATCAAAAGCAATCTCTGCAGTTTCCATGTCGGCGAACCTCAGCTCTCTGTTTTCTCCTTCCTCACCACCTCTCCCAGAGAATAGGCAAGCATACCGAGTCCTGCTTCACTTTGTAATTTACACAAGGGCTCAGTCAGCGCTGCGGAAGCCACGACGAAAATAAACGCGGCCGTGAAAGGATTTTCTTCGGCCACTGGTTCTATACAGCATGTCATTTATGGAGCCTTTACTGTAACATTTATAGAAGTGAACCTGCTTAACCGTCCACTACAGATGGAAGTGAGAACTAATACATCTGATAGAAGCCCATTATAGGTCATTATAGGTTGATTACATGAACAGATGATGTATTGCATCCTAACCTCTGTTTACAGACTGTGACCCTCTGAGTGATAACAGCTGGCCTCTCCCAGCTTACTTCACACAAACACACATCCAGAGACAATGAAGGAAGGCTAAAAGTGGTAACCAGCATTTACCCAGCAAGAGGTTCCTGGCAAAACTGACCATATACTTATCAAGTAGTTAGAATGACATGCCATTACAGCTCGCCGCAGTGTGGCTGTAGCGGTCCACACGCTCTGTAGCACATGTTATATGGGTTACCCCAGAGCAGAGAGGGAGAGAGATGAATGGTCCGGACCATAATAACAAAAGGCAACCTAAATAACTACACTTCCCTCTTTGAGGTGAGGTATCTAAGAGCTCTGGGCTCTAATCTGCTGCACGTCTCACAAATCAAAGTGTAAATCCTACCGGGAGCTGCCGGAGTCTGGCATGAGATGACTGTAATCATCTCAACTTTGTTGTTTGCAATGTTTGCAGCATTTTATCTATATGTTATGTAATTTTGTATCTGCACACTATGAGCTTCATCAATCAGAGCTTGTATCTCCCACTTGCAACCTGCTTGCACTGCTGAGTGATCTGAAGCGTGCGTGCGCCATTTCAGATTTCTTAAACATCAAATGTACTTCTGTAAAGGGCATCGGTACTTACAGTGACGAGGGTTTGGTAGAGGCAGTAAAAGCCTAGGTACCAGAAGAACCTTCCGCTGATGAAAGGAGGAACAAACCAGAGGTAGAAGTAGGAGACCACCAGAAACGGAGTGCAACCCACCATCCTAGAGAACACAGACATATGCCAGGTGAGACTAATGCCGAACTGTTCATTTGAAGCACAAATATCATAACTTGTTTTCAGATACAATTATCTTAATTACATTTCATGATTTGTTTCAAGTGATTACGTATCTAAGCTATCTCCAAGCAGCCGCCATCACCATTTTAAGCTGTCAGAGTAGGGATGACAGCGGTTTTGTTATGTAATATTTATAGTAGTGCAATGTTCAAATCAGGCCATATTTCTAGCAGATTACAGTGAGGCTAAGCTGACTGCTAAATGATTATGTTGTAAGTATGATAGGAATCTGTCCTGGGAGGGACGGGCGAGCAGGGAAATACCACAATATTTCAAACCCACATAGCTTTCAAAGATCAACACACACACACGCACGCATGCACACGCGTGCGTGCGCACACACACACACACACACACATGGATATTCAGTACACACTCAAGCAAACGCAGCATGAAGCAGTTTTGCTGTGCTGTGCTTTTCTCAGAGCTTGGAGTGATACGTGGTCCATGTTTAATTCATAGGTAAACAACTGGTATGTGTCATTATGGTTAAAGTGAACAGCTGTGTGTTTTGAAATGAAGCAAAACGGGGTGTTCATGGTTGATCAACCGTATGACTTTTCTGCAAACACCAATATATCATTCGCCCTCTTCTACTTTTGCTTTAAAGAGCAAATGCGAATGTTTTTCATGCTGTAACATCAGCACATCTGCAGGTAGAAAAAGGTTGACTGTTGGCATTTTTGGTGACCGTGACAAAACCTGCAGGGGTTCTGAACTCTGACCCGCTCGGCAGCAGGAGTTATGAACAGAGAAAGTGGGAGAAAGAGGTAGAGAGAGAGGCAGGGAATGGTCATTTCTAGCATCGTCCAGCCCTCCCACCTCTCTCTCCTCCTGATTGTTTGCTCAAACAAAGGCGGCTGACAACGCTGGTGCTGCAGTATTGACCGCTTGGTCATGGGAAGCGATGAAAGGGCCCCGGGGTCGATGAATGGGACAGTCAGAATGTTCCTGCAAGATGACTGTGTTTGGGGAGAGGCAACAAAGGCACGTGCGCCAAACACATATTTTCTCACGCATCAGGCACGCGTGAATACATATTTACACCTGTCCCAATAATCTGCACAGTCTTAATTAAGCCAGGACGGGTTGATAGGAAGCTGGCACACATATTCCTCGCCTCTCTGACTTGTTCAGGACACTTGCAGAATGTTAATTAGATGGTGTGCAGTGGAACAGAGGGGATTAACTGTAGCAGAGGTCTGGTCGGTGCGAGTTGATATTGGGTTTAGCAGTGTTCGTACACTCCACTACATTTCAGTGGGAAATATTGTACTCCAATACATGATTTAATTTCCAAATAAAGATTTACATTAAAAAAGCATACATATTGATAATTTCATAAAATACAATCTAATGTTAAAGATTAAAACCTAACAATCTAATACACATACTGTATTTTATCAGTCACAGGGGCCAAATAAGTAGTAGTATTTTGCTGATAATCTTTAATAATAATACAATAACTTTACTTCAGGTTCTTAGTGCTAATTGTTACTTGTAATGGAGTATTTTGACATTGTTGTATTGTTAGTTTGATATACCATCACTGTCACCTTGTCTTTCTCTAGCGGAGACAATTTTCTATGAGAGAAAAAAGCTTCTACTTGCCACCGGGATTGTGCATTACTACAATCACAAAATAATAAACAGGGCAGTACCCAAGAGGGCGTTTTGGGCCGAAATGACTCCATCCTAAAGAACTCCAAGATAGAAATCACTTCATGTCTGGCTGTAGATGTGACGGGGGCGAACACTTCCTGTTGGATGGGCAGAGGGGACTTTCCAAAACAGGGTCAAAACTGAGGGAGTGTCTTGCCATCTCATCACAAATACTACTATTTAAAATACCCATGTATACCACACACACACACACACACACACACACACACACACACACACACACACGCACGCACGCACACACACACACACACACACACACACACACACACAATAATGATGGGTAATCAAAGCTGATTTAACAGCCATCAGCATCTGTCTGCTACTGAGCGCTGCTGGCTGGCCACAGTGGACTTGGTCCCCCTCCAGCTCTGTCAGCTTGTGTGTAATATATGCTTTATAATGCAGTAGGCATTAGATACTGAATGTGTAATTACAGTAAGTGTCTCGCTAGTGTGTTTAAAATACATATACTGCACACATGCCGCTTATGAAATCATCTTTGCAAAAGGGGATTTATGAAAATGGATGGTAATAGCTTTATATAATCCACAATCATAGAGCCACCACGTTAAATTGCGCTGAAAGGCTGTGAGATATTGAGCATACAAAGAAACAGTTGGATGATGCCCAAATGTGAAATGAGGCGTCATATAAATGTATTAAAATGTCAACGAGCAGCACGGTGGCAACACGATTTATGAAAGAATGCCGATGAACTTCCTCGTCTATTGTTGTCTGTCCTCAAAAGGCCAAAAGGCAGCTCACACCCTTGAAGCATCCAGTATGTAAATCTCATCAGAGGGAGTGTGGGAACAGTGCAATTAAAGCACAAAGGCTATTTATTCAGCCCAATCCTCAGGTGAGAGGCTCAGGCCTGAGAATAATTTCAAAACCAGCCGGAACTGGAGCACAGGATTTGTTTTTGTTCTCATTTTGCACAAACATTTGCATGATGTAGCGGCCATAAATATATATTTGAGAGAGTTTCATAATCTGTCATTCAAAAATTGCAGTCCTTTATGCAAGCTTAGCTGTATGTCAACAGCAGCAGAAAAGAAGGATCATTTAGCTTAGATAAATAAATAAATACTAGTTTCGCTTCTTTTATTCATTTGCTTACATGCCATCCTTTTCTAGGTTACTGTCAAACAATGTAATGTTGTGAGTTAATTTTACTTGTTAGCCCAGGGGGTCATTCCTCATAATTTTCTTTTGTGTCAATATCTTAAAAACAGTAATTGTCCTTCCCTTAAGACCTGTCTTATTATCAATATTTGTGAGCAATCATATGCTTTGAATCTAATTGTCAGGACTGCCTAGCCCTACCTTTGAGCCAATGAAAAAATCTAAATGTAGAAATGCGGGGAATAGCAACAAAAGACTGAAATGACAATGATGGGGTTTCCTTCATAGTGTGAGCAGGGAGCTCACCAGGGCATGAGTCTGCCAATCTTGGTCCATCTGCTCTTTGTAATGAGGAATCCGACTACGGGGTCGCTCACTGCACCCCAGGCTTTACCGATGAACAGCACCATGGAGGCCTGGAAGGCGTTGATCTGCAGAGCAGAACGGGGACAGACTGGAGTTAAAAACACACCCATGTATTCACATACAGGAGCCATATACACGCTTTCTGATTCTCTTTGTCCTCAAACCCATTACCTGAGCGACATCAAGCAGGTAGATTTGCAGGAAGAAGGCAGTGGCGCTTGCAGCCACCTCCTTGGGCGCGCCGCCGATGGCGAAACACAGCTTACTGCATAATGTCAACTTGTGGCCCAACTCAGTCTGTGGGGACAAAGGTGACAAGGGAGAGGGGGAAGAAATATGAATAAGGTAACGGTGGCCATGCAGGTCAGGCTGCTAATGAGCAAATTAACTTTTCTCCTCTGCAAGCATTCTGATGAAGAATCTCATTCCAAGTGTGAACAGGAAAGAAGGACGCCACCCACTGAAAAATTTACAATGTATAACTGCTTACTGTTGAGGTTTAAACTAACTAGAAGGTAACTGCTTTCAACATGGTTATGAATTTATGGACACACATTGTTCGCAAGTCACATATTCATGGTAACCATTCATTCAAGGCCAATAGATAGTAAATGAAAAGAATATATTCAGTTTAAATTGAGCATGCATTTATATCATATTTTCATCCCACTCATTCCTGGAACAGGAAATCAGGAGTATAAATACAAAATGTGTCACTTTGTTAGCCAACATGCATGGATGATTCAGTCATAACGTGATCAACTGTATGTTTCTGTAGTATTTTAATGAAAGCCGTAAAATCTAACTAACTAAACTAACTTTCCTCTCTTTTTTTTTAGTTCCTTAAGGGCCGGGGAAATTCCTAAATAAAAACTTTAGACTATACTTCCCATAAACGCCAAAGTGAAGCAAGGTGTGTCGCTTACAAATAAATGATGTCATTAGAACAGACTTATGACTCATAAATATTGAATCCTGTAGTCATTCATAGTCTGAATCCTCTCGAATTCTATTTCAGGTGCTCCTAAAATAACATTCCTTCTCGTCTTAATGTCGCAACGATTCAGTGATTCAGTGAAATGCAAAGAAAACAAGGAGTAGTTGCTAAAGTGCAACCACGTCACACTGCAGTTATGATGTACGTGGAAGATGATTTAGACGGTGATCTGTTTCTTCATGAGTTCCACTCCGTTAAAAACATGCAAACAACAATCAGGACAACCTTAAATCGTCAATCTTCCTATAGTTTCGTCTCCGTGAATGATAGCCTTCTCTAGCAGACAAAAAAAACCCGATGCTCATGTATAAAATATGTGTGCATATGATGTGGGTGTTACAGTAAAATAGATTAGAGAGGATTAGAAGCAGACCCCCTGCTGGCTGTTTGCATTTTGGTCTTCCTGCGCAGACATTGAGGCACATGGAGCAGTCTAAGAAACCCACAATTCATCCACAGCTCCGTTTCTCCTCACCGTGCTCTGCCAAAACCATCAGGCACGTGACTGTGTGTGTGTGTGTGTGTGTGTGTGTGTGTGTGTGTGTGTGTGTGTGTGTGTGTGTATGCAGCAGGAAAGCAAGCTTTCATCTTCACACATGAATAAGACGAGACACCACAGTCTAGGGAGCCCAATATTTACGACTGTCTCCGGGGTTGTGCAAAACCTTTTCCTTTCCCCCCCCCTTCTGTATAACCTTTGGTGTCAGACACATTGTCACACACACACACACACACAACAGTGTCACTCTACATCTAGAGCCTAGGCTTGGCCCACAGCTACTCTCCTCAGAGTTTTATGAAGAGGGGAAATCACCAAAGTAAACGCAGCCGCGACCGACACACTGTTATTATCCGGCCCACGTTTTCTCTTCCTCCTTTTTTTGCCCCATCGAAACATGGAGGAGTTGGAGAACGACAATTACCAGGAGGGAGGTGTGTAATTATTCAATCGCAAGACAAGCGGGTCAGAGGTAAGTAAAGGCTGCGTGGCGCTTTCAACTTCAAAACTCTCTCTTCTTCCACTCTCGCTGCAATTACCCCTAATTGGAGAGAACAATTAAAGTCTTTGGTGTCTAGAGAATGCTGCTTAACTGATGATGTGCAAAAAATACTCAAGTGCATCCAGCACTACTCTCTTTCTCTCTCTCTCTCTCTCTAAACTGTCATTGTCGCAGTTTCATTGCTTTGTTCTTATCATCAAAGACGATAAGCAGGAAATCCCTTCTACTGTTGTCTGGACGCACAAACAGCACCACTAATACACAAATCAACACACGCACACGCACGCACACACACACACATGCAGAAACACACACACACACACACATGCAGAAACACAGCTGAGTCTAAAGGGAGCATCTGCAAAGTTCTGACTGTCAACAAGCAAGGGACAAGGACAGATAAGACTAATCTCTAAAGTTAATGAATCCTTAACCGCTAGAAGGAAAACAATTTAAAATGTCTGAACTGCACCGCAAGTGATTTAAATCAGGATTGAGGATAATTCTAGTGCAAAGAAAGGAGGAAGAAAAAGCCTCTTGAGCCAGCTCAGCTATATTCTCCGAATAAATGTAATGTATGGTGTTAAAAAGTTAAGCTGGTAAAATGGACCCATAAAGATGTTGCCTGGTGACGCTGGCTAAACTCGCAGGGAATCGGTCCAGAAAATCTAAAGATGGACAGAATTTAGAGCCAGTCCAGTTTAGTCATTCTCCAAAAAATGCTCCACATGCGAAGTCAAAGTCACAGTCAAAGTGACAAAGCTCTGTACTTTTGTGATGAATCAGGAGGCTCTTTATGTGAAATTTGCTGTGGCAGTTTACTGCCCATGGATCCATCATTTAGTCTCATTCACAGAGGGAGAAACCGCTTTCATCTATAATGTCCCACTTAGTCATCCGATCCGACCTTATTTTACTTTTCTCATACATACAACTTAAAAATTCCTTCTGTGGGCCTAGTTGTTCAGAGAAACATGCAAGTCTTAGTTTTGTTCATATTTACTTAAAAATTTCTATTTTTCTAGTGTTATCTAACTCCTCACATTTAAAGAAATGAATAGCACAATTGCAGCCTTAGTAGCATGTACTGTGTGGGGGTTAAACTTGTAGTTTTAAGAGAACTTGCTGTGAATATTGAAGACATGTTAGAGTAAGTCAGGGTTGTTTCCTGGTAGTTTAATGACAACAATGCTAACCACAATGAAAGTTAGTGTCCACTTCAGTTCATACTTTGTAGCTCTGGCCCATACAGACTTTAGTCTTAGTCTTTATACTGAGAAAATAGTCAAGCTTCTATCCAAATATAGTACAAACTCATTTCCAGGAAACTGGCTGAATAAAATGCAAATGAGTGTGCCATGTTTCATCCACTACTCTTATGTTAATTCTCTAGTTCACATTCAAGTTCTGCCATCTATGGGGAAACTTCCTTCACAATGGTTTGTTTGTAAAATCTTGTGTCAAATCCATTGAGTCAAAATAAAAATAAAATACTGCAGATCAGATAGAGGTTTGGCAGAGATGAGGCAGTTGCAGAACTGGTTAGATCGAGAGATCATGGGAAACCTAAGTCAATGTAGCCAAACAGAAAATGAGTGACTAACTGCCATAGTATTGCATTACGACAGCATTTGAAACACTGTCTGCATAATGTGGTATCTACCTAAATAAAAGGGCAATGCACCTTTGTAAAGGCTTGGTTCTCTGTCTTTACAGCCTGTACAGGCCATGAGATCCTGAAGAGCATCAATCTGAACACACATCCATCCATCCGGCACAAAAATTAAAACACACTCTAATACACAAAAGATGTGCCCGCTTCACAGACTTATCGCCTTCTAGCACTCAAATAGCAATCATCCATTACGATAAAGAACATAAGCTAAAACAAAAACAATGAGAGGGATGTCAACCTGGTCGTCTTTGTGAGTAAGTCATCCCTTTCTACTATCTATTCGCTGTCATGCTTTCTATCATGGCTGTGATTACTCATCACTCCATCACTTAAGTTCACAGATCAGGCAAAAGAAAGCAATAATCTACAGCAGGTCATCCCATCAATGGGAACAACCTTTCTCAACTGAAAACAATCAACTTCACGCACTGAATCTACTGGTGGATTACATGTAGTTCACGCAGGCAAACAATGCAGCTGATTAATCACAAAACAGATAAGCGACTAAAGAGACTTTCAATCTTTTTTTTCCCCTCTCCATCCAATCATGTGGAGTCGCTCGCAGCCAAACTAAGCCGCAAACGCACCAGATGAGATTGAACATTCTCACTCCGATTTAGTGTCTCACTTTGCGGCAGCAGGGGTACAAACAAGGGTTACACACAGCGTGCCATTACAATGTGATAACAACAATAGAAAAGAAGCAGCAGAAACAGGTGAGCTTACCTGCTGAGGAGTTTTGGGGAACAGCGGTTCAGTTGGCTTGATGAGCTTCCCTGCAGGGCCCTGCGCTCCCTTCTCTCCCTTGGCCATGGCTGAGAGACTGTGTGTGAGGCGACAGCCGTACTTCTGCGACTGTGTGTGTGAGGGAGTGCTGAACTGAGTGTGACTGTGACTCCTCGTGTGAGCGAGAGTACGAGGAGCCTGCCACTGGGTGGTGTGTGTCAGAGGCTGAAACTGGATGTGGCTCTGACTCCGGGTGTGTGTGTGGTGCGCGTGAGTGACGGCTCCAGAGGCTGGGAGCTCCTCCTGCTCCTCTGTGACAACTCTGCCGCTTTCTGCCGCCATTCACATGCTGTTGTTGCTCTGGAATGAGCGCAGGAGGGAAGGGCAAAGTCAGACAGGCAGTGGTGGTGGTGGTGACACACACACACACACACACCCACACTCACACACTCAATGACAGGCATGTACTGCAACATACAAACACAAGAATGCAGGCACATAAACATACAGACTTTGGATGCATGAAAAAAAACACACACATAAATGGGACAATGCACGAGAGCAAAGTTGAATACAGATGTAGGAGAATGTCACAAGAAATCACACACACTCACACACGCAAGCACACACACACACACACACACGCACGCACACACACACACATGCTGACACTCTAGCTTTTAAAGCAACCTTTTTTGAATATACAGCCTATTAAAAGTCAAATGTCAGTCATGGTACCATCATCCACTGCTGTATTTGACAGCTTGCACAGCTGGCCGTGAATGAGAAAGAGATAGCAGGGGCACAAAACGCGCAAAAACGCGGACATGTCCCGTGCAGGAGTGTGTTGTCTGCCCCTACTATTACTGTAAGTGCATCCATAAAACAACCACTCTGCACACCTTGATAAGAACCTTGAAGGCAGAAAAAAAAAAAGAAGAAAAAAAAAAGAAAAAGAAGGACAAAACACAATTAGGACCTTACCCCGTGCTGGTGGAAAAGCAGCCGGTGCTGTCGGTGGTTGTAGTTCGGTAGTTAGTGAGTTTTTGGTCAATGCAGTGCTCTCCCTGTCAGCCAGACAGACAGCCAGGCAGCCAGGATGAGAAGGAGACTGACTGCGGACGATGGAGATGGTCTGCGCGTCTCCACTTCTCGGTTGTTTTCAGCCTGCAGTGACGGAGCTGCGCCCTGCAGCGGCCGTCACTGTGTATGGCACTTAAACCGGATTGCCCGTATCGTGTGCGCCTGTGTGCGCGTCTGTAAAGAGATTACTGTATGGCAGGCGATGGTTTGACACAGGCACTGTGTTTGTTTTGGATGGGAAAGCATTGTGAGACAACGCAACACGATTAATATCGTTTCTAAAACATTTCACAGAGGTTAACATATAGGCCTAGTGTTTTATTTGTGAGATAGTGACATCATTGTGGTATTTTTAATCAGGTGTGGTAATCCGACAATCTCAATCCTGTAATATTCTACACTTGGTATAAGATAAGCATCACTATGCTTTACTGGGTATTTTCTTGGCAGGTGTGTGTTGTTGTTTCCGTATGGAAAGCCGGTCCCCGCTCGGTTTGTTTTCAAACTCTCACCTGTCTCAAATGAATGTGTTATTCATTGTTATCGCCGCGCTGATATCCGGTCGTGCATATCATGAAATGGCATTTTTAATGAAGTGGTGCACGCGGAATGTCAAAAATGCAGTTTGGTTTCATTTCTGTCACCCAATGACCTGTGCAATTCTTTGGAACAAAGAGGCGGTGTGTGTGTGTGTGTGTGTGTGTGTGTGTGTGTGTGTGTGTGTGTGTGTGTGAAAAAAATACTCAACAAGGATGTGCGTTAAACATCTATATATTACATATTTCCCACACTGCCTCATCACCACCAGATACTCATTATGGTGTACACTTCAATGCCACTGCAAAATAGTTTGTAGTACAGTAGGTGTAGTTGGTTTGTACTTAATAGTAGCTTTTAAATTAGTTTAACATAGACATTCCAATACAAGGTAGCCCAGTGTGTGTGTGTGTGTGTGTGTGTGTGTGTGTGTGTGTGTGTGTGTGTGTGTGTGGTAGGCATACTTAAAGGGGTACTCCAGTGGTTTGTGATTACACTTTCATAAAACTGAGGGACTTTTTGTAGTCGAACTGCGTGTCAATCACTGCTGATGCACACCCATTCAGTCTCCCTTGTAGGGGGAGGGGCTTAGGAGACCGTTTTGGGGGGAGGGACTGAGAAGTTGTTGATGTTCAATTTTTTGGGCTAAGTCCTGGATCTTCACAATCCTACCTACAGCACCTTTAAACTCAGAACCCAAATAATTTTTTTGTGGCCCTAATCCTCTTCGTACCTAGTTGATGATACTCTACGTTCTCTTGAATTAACTGTGGGAATTTACTGCCACTTTAGCAACTGAGCTCATTGGTTTCCTCTCCAATAAAATCTTTTTGAATGAAATAATGTACAATGCTCAGAACTAACATTAAATGCTGAAAGGAGTAAATGGTACAGTTCCTAAAAAATAGAACCTCGGGGGAGCTATTGTGACTGCTATTGTGTTAGCATGTCCTGCTAGGGTGTTGGAGGTTAGCTTGCCAGCTACAGTAGTTTAACGACTAGCCCTGCGAGTAGTCCCTACGTCGCCAAGCCTCAAAAACCAAACATTGGTAGTTGGTAGATCAGGTGCAGATATATAGAGGTTTACTCCTCAACTTAGCGGCCGCGGGTTAGACTCCGACCTGCAGCCTTTTGCTGCATGTCATTCCCCCTCTCTCTCCCCTTTCATGTCTTCATCCGTTCTGCTACGCCCTGCTACGTCCTGCTACTGTAACGCCCTGCAGTGCCCCTGCTACACCATGAACTACCAGAACTACTATTGTGACTATTATTGCCACTGTTCATCACACCCCCAACCGGGACTGTCAGACACCGCCTACCAAGAGCCTGGGTCTGTCCCAGGTTTCTCCCTAAAAGGAAGTTTTCCTCACCACCCGAAGTTTCTCCCTAAAAGGAAGTTTTTCCTCGCTACTGTCGCACTAAATGCTTGCTCTTGGGGGAATTGCTAGAATTGTTGGGTCTTTGTAAATTATAGAGTGTGGTCTAGACCTACTCTGTCTGTAAAGTTTCTTGAGATAACTCTTGTTATGATTTGATACTATAAATAAAATTGAATTGAATTGAATTGAATTGAATTGAATTGAACTGAATTGAATTGAATTCATCTGTCCTGTGGAATTAAAGGCCTAAAATGCCCCAAAAAATAATCTTAAAAAAAAAAATATATATAAGGTGCAATATATATATATATATATATATATATATATATATATATATATATCACATATGCTCAGATTAATTTTGCTATGCCACTTTCTGACCAGGCCATTAAACGGTCCACTTCTTTCAAACCACATGCAAGTTTAAACATTTTAACTTTTGAGCCCTTTAAGTCTGATCAAGGTGATTTTTTTTAATTCAAGAGAACTCCCTCCAGAGCCACAGAAGACATTATACATCTGATTCACAGGTAGCATCCTTGTGACCAGTAAACTGAATTTCATGTGTAAAGCCAGTGCAGTACCATTTAACTGAACCTTTATCATTTATTTTCTAAAACCTTGTGTTTTGAAGGCTCTAATTTATATTGTAAGATAACTATGTTGTTTAATTTAGAGATCCTTATTTCTATAAAACAAAATATTTCTTATAAATACATATAAATAGTTCAATCTAGGCTTGACCCAGAAATGAAAGTAAGCTTTTTCTAAACATTTTTGGTCTGGTTGGAAAATGAGATACAGTTCTACATATACTTGTAATGCTGTTTTTATAGGCTCTTTTTCCAGTCTTTCGCTTATGATATATTGAGTGCCTTTCATTTTCCCACAAAGTACTTTCATAAGCAGCTCCTTTAGAGCGAGATGCTTACTCTCCACAGTAAGCCTCTCCTCAGAGCATGACAACAAACATGTCATGGAGACGTCGGCTAGTGAACCCATGAATTCCAAGCATGCAAACCCCTTGACCAAAACCACATTATGACAATGAAAAAGGCACCGTTGCACAAAAGTCAGCCATATGACCTGCATTAGGACGGGTATGTTTCCGATAATGCGTGAAGAGGAATGTGCAAAATGAAAGGTTGGCTGCTGCATGAGTAAAAGGGTCATTCTGAAAGGAAATGTGGGAGTTAAAGGGAAAGTAATTCCCTGCATGCTTAGCCTTATTAAATATGTAGCAGAAAGGAAATGTGCTCTCTTTTACTCTTTAGCCAGACACCCTCTGGCTGCCAACAGCCTGTACATTCAGGTAGAAAATCTGAAAATGTGGCCTCATAGAAAGGTAATTTTTCAGAGGGGATTAGAATATTCAAGACTTTTCTTCCCCTAACCTTGGCCGTCCTGAGGCTGTCATCTCTTCTTCCTCAGCCATGAGCAAACACAAAACCTCCTGTTCTGCACACTCCCTCCCATTGCTTTAAATATTGAAGATGGATAATGTTCGCCTTCTTCCAGATGCAAGGCAGAAAGCATGGAGATGAGGAGATGCAAAAGCACACACATGTCCTTACACATGCCAAGAAACACAAGGTGCATCATTCAGGAAGAAAAAGAGAAGGATTTAACTTTACACAACCATGCCCGAATTAGATTTTTGTTGTTTAGCAAGTGATTTCTACAACCCAGTGACCACTATTACACACAATGCTCACTGCGACGTCATCATTCCTCCAATTGTGACCTTTTTGACATCAGCAGCCCCTCCCTGCCTCCTTAATCTAAATCCCCATTTAAATCTGTAATGGCAGCACAGATGTTGCATAACAACACGGAATAAGGTGCTGCTCGGTGTCACGCCATAATCACCGCGATAATCACAATCCCTCCGAGCTGATGGATGCCCTAATTATCAAATATTTCTGTCAGCAGTCTTCACACCTGGGCTGTAATAATATGAATTATGAATGGTCAAAGTGCTTTTAGAAATATACCACTTCACTTCATTTTTGTGTTTCGTCAAAAAGAAACAAAAACGTGCAGAACTTTAAGGACGATTTTTATTGTACCTTGATATGTGATATGTATTGAAAGGATGCAGTCAAATAAAACAATTCATTGTACATTCTGAATTAAATCCCTCCCCACAAGAACAAAGGCAAATGTTCACACCAAAAAAAAAGCAAAAAAATGGCAAAACAATTCAACAAATCTCAACAGACAGGCCAACACAAATAACATATTATCTTTTCTCTTTTTTAAATAGTAATAATGTGCAAAAAACATCATATGTCCCTTAAATACAACTGTAAACTCAGAGATACAAATTGAGACATCAGCCCCTCATTTTTTTTATTTTTTTATTGTAAGTAGTGCAGAAAAACTGGTGATCACAGTTTGGGAAGACTTTAGAGACTATGTTGGTGCTGGTGTTGTGTGTGTGTGTGTGTCTCTGTGTGTGTGTGTGTGTGTGTGTGTGTGTGTGTGTGTGTGTGTGTGTGCGCGCGCGTGTGTGTGCGCGCGTGTGTGTGCGCGCGCGCATGCGTGAGAGGGAAGGAGGTTTACATGTGATAGACGACCAGATGGACACACGTGGTTGACCATCTGCACGGGCGACAGAATTGGTTTGCCTTTCTGGAGTTTGGGAGTTTTGGGAGATCTGTTGGCAGGTAAACACTGTCCTCCAGAGGAAAAAGACAAAGTAAGCATTATCAACAGCACTTCAGCACCTGTGGTGGCAAAGAACTGACAACATCTCCATTAGGCTGCAGGTAATCCTACACGGAGATGAATAAATATAACAATCATCAAATGCAGCACAAGCTGCAGAATAAAGAAACAGTATACCTTACAGGAAGCCTTGAGACTGCAGTCAGGCTCATGGTGAGGTGTCGGTGAAGGGGTGTGTGTGGTGTGTTGTATGCATTACGTGAGGCGGGGGGGCTTTTAATCAGCAGTGTCCAAACGGAGCCTCTGTGTTTAGGGGTCTCTGTACGATGACGGCGTTGGTCAAATCCGCCTCTTCTAGACTCAATTCTTTGTCGTCAAGCTCCCGGAAAGGAACTGACGTTGTCAGGACGAAAGGTGGGGAGCTCCTCTGGCAACGCGCCACGAAATCTTGAACATCGGTGATCCTAGAGAAGAATCAAGAGACAGAATTAAGATCGGGACAGAAGGTTAAAAGGCAGAACTGTTCCTCATGTGTGTTCCTTCTCGGTAGCAACGCATTACCGCCCAAATACTCTACGCTCTCTTGTGACCCATGATGTCTCTCTGAAGCACTATACTAGTAACATCATCCATTATTAATAACAGCCCAACATATACGAGCGATCGTATGGCAGACCCACTCCTCACACGCTGAGGCTAGCAGAAGGTTGGAGGGGTCCAGCCCTCCCTATCCTTTAGCTACTAACCCTGTTATATAAATGCTGCATCCAAGTTACGCAATCCCTCTCTGGGGATTTTATAGATCCACTCCGTTGCTACATCTCAGATAATGTTTTCTGCAGCCCCATGCGCCGTGGCAGGGGATATAACAGGCACCATGCCTTCAACTCCAGCAGACTAGAACAAAGCATTATGTAATCCTCAAACAAACCCCCTCACCACCTCCCAAGCTAGTACAAACAAAATTCTTATCTCATCCCTTGAACTACTTTTTTTCCCCTGCTATGCTTGAGATTAGGGGATTTACAGACAGCATAACAGGGGTGGAAAGGGTCACGATATTCCTCACGCAGAATCCTTAGTCTGTCTTTAATATGTAGATGTTGTTTGATGATGTCAAGCAAGATGGGGAGAGATGCTGGCTTTTTTTTTTTTTCTTTTTGGGCCTTGACTTTGTGAGACACACCGATGCGATAGGTTAAACCTCTGCACCAATCTTCTGCCGTCAGCCAACCAGATCTGCAGGGAGGTAACAGGAAGGGCGTGGTCTAGTGTTACCATGGGAATAGGAGGAGATTCTCCGTCCGCGTGCACAGATGGTGACCTGGCCACTACTCTGGGTGCAACACTGGGAATGGACAGGAAAAAAAAAAAAAAAACAGATTAAGAACCAGTTAAAGCTACAAACAGCATATGCGTTGTGTATTTGGACTTATTATTTGATTATTCCCAGGGTGTAGGCAGACAAAATCTCACACTCAATATTTCTTGGACTCTCAGTATTCAATTCAGTATTCATACAGTGATGTGAAAATGTCGAGGCTCTGAGTTCATCAGGCTGACTGCCTGTTTGATCAGATCTGCTTGTGGGTGTTTTGATACCTGGATGTAGAAGGACACCTAGTGGTATAAAGTAGTATAGTATCTTGAAACTTCAGCGGTGTACATTATTGATTATTTTTTTTATTTATTTTAACAATATTTATACGCTGAATAATCCTAAAAAAAAAAAAAAAAAAAAAAGGTCTAACCACGTATCAACATATATAATACTCTAAAATGTAACCTTTTACTTGGTAACACTATCACAACAGCAACATCTCACCTGCCAAGTCGGTATCCGCGCCCGCTGAAGGGGTGAAAGGCCTTTTTCTTGGGAACATAATTTTCCTCCGTCAGATCCTCCACACTGATCTCCAGCTCCTTCTCCTCTGCTCGGCTCTCCCACTCTGCCGGAAGCTCCCTGGGACGGATAAAAGACCGGGTTTGAAGTCTAGTCAGGTAAATCAATATGACAAATGAGCCCTAATAAGCATTATGCTTTATATCGCCTGGTTGGGGTCTGTAGGAGGGACATCTTTACTACTAGTTTCCCCTTGGGGACCAATAGGGTTTGAATGTAAGATTGAACCAAGGAGAAACATTTTTTTTTATTTTATTTTGAGCTACATACAGGGTTCAGCTCTCTATATACAGTATACCCTACAGTAATGTAATGTGAGGCTTGTCTGCATTGGTATATCTTAAAAGAAAAAGTCAACCACCATTTTGAGTTTAAGTCAAATCTGAAAATTGGTGGTCCACCGGCAAAACCTAACCTGGAGAAAATCTTTATCTCTGTTACACAAACACAGTGACCTGTGTCAATCTGAATGAGTCAACATGCATCATTGCACTCGCACCATTATCCTACCTGGGAAAATTTCAGGTCGGACACTGGATTTGGCTGAAGACAGGGATTTTATTTCATGTAACTGACACTTAAACAACATAGTACTAGTCTAGTCTAAATAAGAAAAAAAGAAAGAAACAGCAAGCAAGAGAGCGAGAGAACTGAAACTGAACTTTATTAGGTATTTATGTAATCTAGTTCCCCATAGTTCTGTTTTATACTAGGTTATACTATAGTTATTTTTTAATAACTTATATATGTAAGTATTAAGTATTAAGTTTACAGTGGTTTGCCATGGACACAAGTCACATTTTCATACTCAATACAACCCAGAGCCAGCAGAAATATATATAATATATGCTTTGTTGTTTGCTTTTGATCAGCTGGAGAATATGCGTTGCAATATCCGACCATTGCATGTAGCAACGTCCTCCATCTTTTACCGCTTCACAATGTGAGAGGAACAAATTAGGTAGTTTTAGGCGCAAAGCACAGGCCAGTAGGTGAGCTAATAAGCGCCAGATATCCCAACACTTGTTGAAGTAGTAGTAAGGTCACCGATATTAATCAACAAACCTATCAGAGCTTAAGATACTATGGTCCTTTTTTGTGCTTTAAGGTAGTAAAATCTTACTCGATACACATGTAAAATTGTGGCTTGACAACTTTTACTCACCCCCTTTTGATGGCATCCAGGAAGTCTTGATTCTTTGGTATGGAGTAGCTGCGAAACTCCTCGTCGTTTACAGTGAAGCCATCCTTCCATAGCCTCACCACCATCTCCACCTGGAAGGAAGGCCGCAAAAATGAGCCCTGATGAGACACTACAGTGATCCCTGTATGTGCTGAACTCCTAACTGAATACTCTGATGGCCACGTACAGTAGATGTTGATATGCGTGGGTTAGTGAGCACATATATATATAACCGTCATAACTGTAATGTCACTGTAGATTACTCTGTCTAACAACGTCCCGATTTCTTTTTTAATTATTTAGTATATTACGTTATAACAGTATGTGGGTGTCTTGTTTTACTTAATTATTCATCCTTTCTTCTTATTCTTCTTATAAGTCGACGGTGTATTTTTCAAAAATAATTAAACGTCAAAACTGTCAATGATCTCAAAATATGTCTGTGGACATAATCAAGCTTTACTGTGTCAGCTGCAGAACGCATATGTGCAGCGATATGGCCATGAAGATTTAGTGGTGGGAATTAGTTTCTGACCTTTGATGTCCCGGAGGCATCGTAACAGATCTTCTCCACCTCACCGAGGAGGTCTTCTACCGAGAAACTACGCCTCATTGGAGCCTCCTCTTCATTTTCTTCACTGACAACCCATTAAGAAATAGACAAGTGTGTGATTCAGTCATTATATGTCTTATTGAATTCAGCCTGCGGTCACAGGCTTTATTGTACAGAAATTGCATTATTGAGTTGTCCCTTCCCCCCCCAAATAATGTTAAGCGTGCAGGTTTGTAAACCAGAAAATGCACCTCAAGAAAAGAAAAAGTGCTCTCCTGGACACTTTACGGTTCAATCAAATTGATTTCTCATTCTAGATACAACTGACCTACATTAATCCAGGGATTGAGTTGTATTGCCATTATCTATATTTCAAGAAAAATGCTGATTCACACCTACAGGAATATTAGGAATATTATGGGAACTCTTAATTTCAATTGTTCCATTTAAATATAAGGGATTTTAAGGAAAAATAACTTGCAACCAATTTGTTGTGACTTACGAATTTTCATCTTTCTCGCCCCCCACGGTTTCAATCTCTTTCATGACTTTGTGTGTTTTCCATCTAAGAAAATGACAAATGGACAAAGCAAACGTTATATAGGGCCTATCACAGCGGAGGGGCAATTTGCAGAGACACGTAAAGTAGTACAGTTAATGAAATATAGGGGGGGAGGGAGTAAAAAAAAAGTTTCAGCTTTACACTTTATAACAGTTTAATAATGCAACAAAAAACTGCGCACATTATGATAATAATAATAATAATATATAATGATGTGCTAAAATAAGCTGCAGACATTATAATAATGATAACGATATGACAATAATAGCAGTGCAAAAATAAGCTGTACACATTATATGATATGATAATATTAGTGCTAATAATCAAAGTATATTGCAGTAGCCTATACACTCTATTTATTAGGCCTATATTTTGAGAGGTAACCTTTATTAGCTCAATTATGTATAGCCTATATTCTCTGGCATTCACAAGTCATTGTACGCTAGAGCTCTATAACCTTATCGATAAACAACCAAGCAGCTAGCGTTATCGTTAATTATGCAGGCCTAAGTGGGCGTCATAAAGCCAAGACGCTCATAGAGCCAGCGACATAGGACCTGTGTATCATAACATAGATATCTATACATGCACACACACAGTAGATGCCAATTTGCATGCACGTATTAAGGTTAAGGTCAAATAGTGATTTACCAGTCCGTGTTTTGTCGGTTAATCCCGGGCTACACATCTGCAGCCATGAGTTTTGTGCAGCGGCTATTCTGCTGAGCAATGTCTGTGAAGTAATAACAGTGCCGTAAATCGACCCCTCTTGTCGTAATGCAACTGTAGGCTACTGCTGAACTCATTGACTTGCAATTGAAACTGATGACGGTATTAAATGGCATAGGAAATACCACTGATACACACAGGGTCGAAATCTATCTATCTATCTGCATATCTATCTATCTATCTATCTATCTATCTATCTATCTATCTATCTATCTATCTATCTATCTATCTATCTATCTATCTACTGGGCTACTCACCCTGTCCAGCTATTGAACACTGATCAGTGGACTGCCATCTGAAAAATATTTAACTACTGTTACTGTTACTGTATTACTGTATTTACTGTATTATCACTTAATCTTGTATGCAAAACTTATTTAAAATTACACCACAAGTCCCTCCATTTCACAGACATGTTTTCAGTTGGAGAATGTGTTCCAGTGAGACAATCATAAGCCCATCTACATTGCTATGCCTCCTATTGACCACTAGGGGCAGATAATATAACCACAAGTGTGATTAAATACTGTATTACTGTAATATACTATGTACACTATTAGTCAGTCAATTAATTAATACATGCATTAATTAAGAATTAACTGAATATGAGACTGATTCACTTTTAGTATGAATAATTCACAATGCAATTGAACACCTACGAATAAAATCAGGGCACAGCCTCTTTACTCTCTGATGTACATATGGGATTTGTCTATGACCATTGAAAGGCCCAATAAATTCTCCATTTGACAATTAATTTGAGGTCTATTTTCACATACTTAAAAAGTTTTAGTTATCGATGGATTCATTTGTGTGTTTCTCAAAAGATCATAATTCAAAAATATGAAAAGAAAACTATTTTTACAGCAACAGAAACCATTAGAATTAGGTGTTGACCAGTTCTAGTTACATTTGAGAATTACAAAGGTTTCAATCTTGTGTTCAGTGGTGGGGATACCTATTGTTTCTAACAGTCGGATCACAGATGGTGCCTTCAGCAGCTCCATGCACACACACATAATGCATTATTTAATAAAACAAAAATAGTGTTGATTATGCTTTTTTTTAAAAAAAAACCTTGAACCTAAAACATGAAACAGATGGCTAGCACAGTTGCATCTTCAGTCAAGCCAGAAATAGAAGAGGCAACACACACACACACACACACACACACACACACACACACACACACACACACACACACACACACACACACACACACACACACACACTTTCAGCAGTGATCCCCAAGGGGTCCCACAGGGGTTCGGGAGAGGATCACAGTAAGTTCTTGGCTAACTACAGTTGTGTTAAATGCCACTTTTACTTCATAGGAAACCTAGTGTGATCAAAGGTTGAAACTTGTCGCTGTTATTGCCCACCTTAAGTAACGAATAAAAAAAACACATTGGGTCTTGTCATGTCAATGGGAATTATATATTCATAGATTTATTATATAATATTTCTCAGATGTGGGAATCAAAATGGTGTGGAGAACAAGGTGAGGAGCAACACTGAAAACAGCAAGAGGAGAATGATGATCATTATTTCGATAACGTAGAGAGGTTGTAGTGAAGAATGACAAAATAATATTAGTCTGTGGATGCAAAATATCTTTTTTAGGTAGGCTATTTTGAATGTTAAGGAGCAATGATTCCAGTCCAGGTTGTACATGTCGGTTTTGATATTAACTTTCACAACTTTTGTAGAAAGGAGAGTGAATTGTAATAGCCTACGCCCTACGCAATTTGTGAAGAAGCTAGTAACTTTTTTCAAATAAATTGGAAGCTGCCCACTTCCATTTAGTTTCTGCCAGCTTCAAATGAGTCCCTGGTATTTATCTGAGTGGTACACGGTGTACTCAGGTTTTTAATTTTTCTGAAGTTGTTTCCTTTAATATTCCTTTAGGAACTCATCGTTCTTCAGTAGGCCTACTTAGTGACTTTATGCAAGTCTGTACTGTTCACTGTAATGTTCCTACTGTAAATTGCACGTTGTAATTTATAACCCGTAACAACACAACAAAATTGCTTGTATTGGTTATTAATTGGCCTTTTTGTTATATTTGTTTATACATGATAACTAAATTAGGCTAGTTTTTGTTGTGGTAGTAGTCCAGTCAGCAAAAATGAATGCACCTGCCAAACAGACCCACATCTACTTGTGAGGAAGAGAGAGGGGGAGGGAGGGAGAGAGAGATAGACAGGGAGAGAGAGAGAGAGAGAGAGAGAAATGGCGCCTCGATGCTGCGCTCACTGAGGCAGTGTTTGGAGCTGGCTAGGGAGATTCAGTAAGGGCAGACAAAAGGAAAAAACATGGTGAACACAAGGAAAAGCTCACGGTCGGGGAGCGGTCCCTTCATCTCCTCGAGGACTAGATCGTCGTCGAGAAACGAGCGAAACTCTGATGAACATGTAAGCCGGTTTCTTTTCTTTGCCGGTCAGCTAGCTAGCTGGCTGTGCTAGTTGGTTAGGTAGCTAGCTGTAGCTGTGGCCTCAAGGTGCTCTACATAATGTATAATTCACAGCAAACTACGAGCAGTATTGAAGTTGACACCCACTCAGTCACGCAGATACACAATAAAGGACTTTAATGCTGCAATTCATACGCGTGTCATTTACACTGAACGTATTGCACAACTGTCAAATTTCAAGCTAGCGATGTTAACTCCTGGCTAGCCCCAAGTTGAGTTCCCTTTGTGTTTGGCAATTTTACCCGGCTGACTTGTTTCAGATTTGTCTGCACAAATTAGCCCTCTTAATAACGACAACTGGGATTTTGACATGAGGCTATTATAATTACTTCTTGTCGCCGTCCTGGAAGTATTAGCTTGATTATTTAAGATAAAGCTTTAGTTAAGCTAGCGTTTGTAGGTTATAGCTAGCCCGACAGCTAGTTTACAGTGGGGGAAGGGAGTCCCAGGTTCAAAACAGTTGGCTGACTCGAGTCCTGTATTTAGCAAGTCTGAACTTATTGAACTTTCTTCTGCAAAGGCCCCTATGCAGCATGTATTTACAGTAAGCGTTTAAAACGCACTGATATAACGTTAAACAGAATGATATGTTTCTACTTATTCGAAATGTACACTAAATGAATAGCTTATGTTTGCACTCTGATCGGCTGACCTACAAGCTGTCTGACAGTCTTTGTCTCAAAATGTAAACATTGAGATTATGCAAGGCACGAGGCTCAGTGTTTCCGCATTATTTACGATTATTATAGCATTTAACACAGACAAACAAACTAATTCACTTATCTCATAATTTATTCATAGTCATTAGTACATTCTTGAGTTTTAATGGGCTGTTTGGCGAGGGTTTATACTTGTGTTGAATTGTGGTTCAAGTGATTCGAATCATTCCCGGCTGTGGGTCGCAAGCCAGGCTAACTGATGATGACACACGGTAATGTGTCTGTGACTGCGACTTGAAGAATTCAGATTTTTCTGAAGAAGAAAATTGAGGTTTTGTACACTAAACTCCCAACCATTTTCGCTCAGTGTCCTGTGTCAAGACCTTGTCAAAAACTTGTTGCTAAACCTGACCATCGGTTATGACAATGTTTGGAAAATGATTTCAAGGTGCACCCAGCTGGCCACAGTTGTGCATTTGTTCACTGTTCGTACATTATGCACTTTTTACTTCATCTATCTGTCAGACAAACCCCTGTGCAGACATTGCAGACAGTTGCCTATGACAACAGTGAGATATGCTCTCATATCAGCAGGGAAGTTAAGCTGTGAAGGGCGTGAGCATCAAGGGCATATGTCTGGTTGGTGCTCTGTTGTGATTTGGGGAATACATTAAGGAGTTGGGTACAAGGTGTCTTGTCTCATCATCATAGTACTCTATTCTGGGTTTTGCCGTTTGAAGTACTAGCTTTCTTCTTTTATGTTGTCATGGATTTGATTTTTACTCATGCTTGCCTGTTCTTTTCTTAATATTCTGGCTTGATACAATCTCGATGGGGTGAATGGTTTATGCAGATAATTGTGAAAGGCTGTCACGATATGAGGCATTCTCTTTTTCTGTTGCCTGCTTGTTCTGATTGTTTGTCATTTTTGCATTCTCTCCTGCTTTCTCTCCTCAAATTGGTGTGAATCTATTTTTTGTTTGTTCAACAGAAAGAGCCCAGTAGTGATGTGAGCAGTCCAAGCAGTCCGCGGCTGGCTCCCCCTTCCAAGCGGATGCGGCGCCAGACTGCCTCCGAGCCCAGCTCCAGTGATACCTCCCCATCCCCTAAGACCAAGGGCCAGAGGGTCAGCTGGGAAATTCCCACCTACCACACCAGGTCAGCAGGTCACCAGTTGCTGGCCTTGGTTTCAGTCATCAATAGTAATATATTGTGCAGCACACTGATAGGCTAGTACGTCATCTCCTACATTTACTTGGGCAGAAATATAATGATTTGTTAAGACAAAGTTGTCTGTACAAAGTTAAAATAAGCAAGAGTTAAATCTCTAGACGCCTATTTGCTGTCTTGCTGTTGAGTCAGATCTCATTCTTCTCATGTCATGTATTGTAATCAGGTAAACAGTAAACGTACAGACTTAAACATGAGCACTCAGACAACAACATGTCAGGTTAATTGTAGTTATCTGTGCATACGTATTTTCACCTGTTTTGTTTTATTTCTAGGTTGTCCTCTCGCATAATGCAAAATGGACACGGTAATGCAATTCTTTTTTTAATTTGTCCCTTTTTTAATCTTTTTAAAGTCATACATTGAAAATATGCTTTAAGAGGCATACAATTAAATAATAGGTCTCTCATTACATTTGTGTTGATGCTGCAGCCCATATGAGTCACCGGAACGAAGAGAGTGGAGGGGGAGATCACTCTCGCATGAATGGCCATGTGGAGCTGAAGAGGAGCTGCCGGGTGAAGAAGAGCCAATTTGAACACCTCAATCAGAGCCTGCTGTTTGACCAGCTGGTCAACAGGTAGCTTAGCAGTCACACAACTGACACCTTTCTTTGCAACATTGCTTCTAACAAAACAGGACGTGGATCTGACTTTATTGGTTGGAGCATACTTTATTCATCTTGGAACATACTGTATGGAATTGGACTTCTTAATACTTGAGAAATCCAGAGAGTTATTTTTTTAAATTAAATTGTATTTGGTTGCCATGTTGTTCAGGTCTGCTTCGTTCACAAAACCTACCTACAGTATATACAACTCAATCAGTACTTTGATTTAAAAATTGGTATGCCATCAGTGCAGCAGTCAAGTAAGGGCTACAAGTCCTCCAATTAGAGGTGAATAGTCATTCTTTAAAATAAGGATAAGAAAAATGTCACTGTCTAAACCTGCACTGTAGATCATATACCTCAGTGAGACAAGGTGTGTGTGTGTGTGTGTGTGTGTGTGTGTGTGTGTGTGTGTGTGTGTGTGTGTGTGTGTGTGTGTGTGTGTGTGTGTGTGTGTGTGTGTGTGTGTGTGTGTGTGTGTGTGTGTGTGTGTGTGTGTGTGTGTAGCACTGCTGAGGCTGTCCTTCAGGAGATGGACAACATCAGCAGCATCAGGCAGAACCGTGAGGTGGAGCGACTTCGCATGTGGACTAGAGACACTGAGGAGGTGAGTGTGGCCCTCCCTTAACACACAACCCAGAGCTATAAAAGTACAATTCAACTGCATAAAAACAAACCATACATATTAATTATGTATATATAAAAAATATATAAGCGGCCCTGTATTTTCTAGGAAAACATGGACATGTATTCTCGGGTGAAGCGCAGAAAATCCATGCGCAGGGGCACTTTCAACATGCCTACACACCACAAAGTCATGAGCAAGACGGAGCAGGAGGATGAAGAGGAGGAAGGGACGGAAGGTCAGTTCCTGCTAATGTTGTACTTATGAATCAGTGGCGCGAGAGCGAGATCATGAAAAGTTAATGAACCACCTCAGCTTGAACTTAATTCATCAAAACGATAAATTAAAAAAAATCTACAGTCTACATTGCTTAGTGTACTTTGGGGGAATCTTTTTAAAAGCTCAAATTTGGTAGTATCTGAAGTTTTCAAAAGGACATTTTTGGACTTTCAGATTCTCACGGTGAGGAAGAGGAGGATGCAGAGGATGAAGACGACGAAGGGGATGAAGCAGAAGAGGCGGGAGAGGAAAATGACAGGCCGTACAATCTGAG
Source organism: Perca flavescens (assembly GCF_004354835.1). Taxonomy (NCBI): domain Eukaryota; kingdom Metazoa; phylum Chordata; class Actinopteri; order Perciformes; family Percidae; genus Perca; species Perca flavescens. The sequence goes on from NC_041348.1 coordinate 12,201,822, forward strand.
GCAGCGGAAGACAGTGCAGAGATATGAAGCACCACCTATTGGTAATTGCTGATCACACCGTCATATATACGTTTTCTTCTTGCTGTGTTAGGAACGTTGTCCATTTATTTCATGCTTTCCTCTCGGTGTAATCATGTTTGAAACTGTTAAGAGGTTTGGTGTGTGACAACTGGTTGCTTTGTGTTTGCTTTCTCAGAGCCTGTGAATAGAAAACAGAGCAACCCCTCACTTTTTGACACGCACAGATCCCCAGCAAGAAGAAGCCATATAAGGTTGGTGGAAATTTGTGTCAAATCTAATGCTGAATGCGTTCCAGTGTGTGACTCCTAAGCAGCATTTTCACTACCCTGACTAATGAACTGAGCTGTGGTTATAAAAAGGTTTTTACACTCCCATTGGCCTCTGCTGATTCAGGAATATTACTGTGTAATGGTGTAAAACTGAATGCAGATTGTCGCGCTTCTCCAGAGTGAAGAAACATGCCATTCACAGCAGTGACACCACCTCGTCTTCTGATGAAGAGCGGTTTGAGCGGAGGAAAAGCAAAAGCATGACCCGGGCCAGGAACAGGTGATGACTGCTGCTTTCTTTCTTTCTTTCTTTTTTTTTCATCTTCCCATTGTTTTACTTTTGCTTTGATTAAAAACACTATTTCTGATGTAAAATAATTAAGATCTATGACTGCTAACATACATGTCAATCCTATTTTTTTCCCCCACAGATGTTTGCCCATGAACCTGGCGTCAGAAGACCTGGCTAGTGGGGTGCTGCGTGATCGGGTGAAAGTGGGTGCCAGCTTGGCTGATGTGGATCCCATGAACCTTGATAGCTCAGTGAGTGGAAACATGAATAAATACCAAGAAAGCTGTAAAGCAGAATGTAGTTTTAGTCCAAATTTGAAAGTGTCCAAGTTTTTAGGAGCCAATTTACTCCATGAATGGAGAGCTTCAGTTTTCAAATGTGTGTTTTCTCCTCAGGTGAAATTTGACAATGTGGGTGGCCTCAGTAATCACATTCAGTCACTAAAGGAGATGGTCGTGTTCCCACTGCTTTATCCTGAGATCTTTGAGAAGTTTAAGATTCAGCCTCCCAGGTGAGAAGAACTAAGATGTGAATATGTGTGTTTATTTCAGAAAGCTTTTTTTTTTTTTTTTTTTTTTTTTTTGGTTTGGAACTTTGTTGTATTTTCGGACAAGGCTGATGTAAAAACCGACTAGATTAAAATCTGATTCCAGACACGCTGTCCGCTTTCATGAGTTGTTTTACTTACACAGATGCAAGGTGATAAAGCGGCTTCCTTTTTGCTATTATCAAATAAACACGGTTTCCATTTCCTCTGCCTTCGCTTTTTTAGAGGGTGTTTGTTCTACGGCCCCCCGGGGACAGGAAAGACCCTGGTAGCACGGGCGCTTGCCAACGAGTGTAGCCAGGGAGACAGAAAAGTTTCCTTCTTCATGAGGAAAGGAGCCGACTGCCTCAGCAAGTGGGTCGGCGAATCAGAACGCCAGCTACGCCTGCTCTTTGACCAGGTGAGACACAGAGGCAGCACGCCGGTTGTAACCACAGCTTCAGTCGCCTGACCTGAATTGACTTCAGGATGTAAATAGGAAACTGGTGGCTGCTGGGAGAATAGTTTCAGTTCACTCACGTTGCTTTTCGCTTTTTTTGGAGGAAATGTACTATTTAAGTAAACTGAACCCAGCCCGCTTTTAATGTTTGGTTTTTTTGCTTGTTTTTCAATGAGAGGTCCATTTTTCTTCTTACACATTTTTTCTTATTTTTGATCAGGCTTACCTGATGAGGCCATCCATCATTTTCTTTGATGAGATTGATGGTTTGGCTCCTGTTCGCTCCAGCAGGCAAGACCAGATACACAGGTAAGGCTAATTTAGAAGAAAAAAACAAAAACAAAAACGTATCTGTACCCAAAAGATGTGACATGCAGTGGTCAAAATGTCACAGTTGCAACATTGGCATCTGCAGGTCTAAACTGCTGCTGCCGTTACTCTCCTTGCCAATAGGTGGTGCAGTTTTTCTTAAACTGCAAGTTGAAACTTACTGGCACTGCAGCTTTGATTTTTGGCAGGATTTGGATGCATCAGAGTTTGATTATTTGGTGTTGAGTAGCCATAGCAATGGAAATTGGAAATCGTAACAATTTAATTTCCGATTTAGCCCATTTCAATATGAACTGCAGGCGAGGACGAGGCCCATCATACAATCACAGCTTGATCTTTGTGGAAATGGTTGCCATCCAGAAAATGGAATATTTGTTACTGTAAAATGTAATTCTGGACCAAAGTTTATTCAGAACTTGAGTTTATAGATGTTCTGCTCTATCGGCCATGCTGGATAAACGCATACGTGGAGCTCTACTCGACACAGAAACAGACCAGTTGATATTTTTGCCCCACATGGTTTTGTTCAATATGTGTTTTTATAGACCCCGTCTGTGTTCTCTTTGAAGAAATAATGTCTTGTTTATTTGATCCGTACTGGCTCATGAGTCTTGTCATATTTTCGCAATCTCAATAAGTATTTGGGCTCTTAATGTCTGCATGTATACTTACATTCTGTCTCCCCACCTCCTTCCCTCTGTCCAGTTCTATTGTGTCCACTCTGCTGGCCTTGATGGACGGCTTGGACAGTCGTGGGGAGATAGTGGTCATTGGTGCTACAAACAGACTTGACTCTATCGACCCGGCACTCAGGAGGCCTGGACGCTTTGACCGGGAGTTTCTGTTCAACCTGCCCGACAAGAAGGTGAGACAGAGTGACACATCAATATCGTGTACAGTAGACACATGTCGATGGACACAACCACACATGCAAAGTCTTATTTATTTTTTTCCCCACTGTACAGGGATTTTCAGCAGATATGTTTTTCATCTTTTCATTAGTATGTGTAAAACATTGCATATCACACATAGAAGTCCAAGATGTACAGTGGCAGTATTACTTAAGATATTGTTTCACCACAGAATCTGTATCTCCTGGCCGACTGGGAGATGACAGAATGCGATTTTCTGTATACGGAGCACTTAACTGTACATACAATGCTGTACCCATAGGCACACGCAGCTGGAGACACAATTTAATGCAGAAGTAATTGGCATTTTACTCATAAGAGTCGTGCGACGAAATTAGTACATGCAGCCCCCTGGCTATTAAGAGTCTCCTCAAACAGTTTTTTTTTCTCACTGTTGGATGTTTTGTTACAACAAGCAAGTGGCAAAGCAGATGCTCGTTTGGTTTATGGAAAATTAAAAATCAATTTTAAAAGAATTATTGCTATGCAGATCTGATTGCTTTAATCTTGCACTCAGGGAGACCTGTTTTTTCCCCCCTGCTAGGCACAAAAAAAAGTGTTAAGAGACAATAAAATCTGGTAAATGGCTCAATGTATGTGACTCTTCTCTCTCCATCGAGCCTGTCTAATGTGGGTTGCCTTGCATAGTTTGTCGGCACAGCGGGATCATTGGTAATCTGCAGGCCGTTAGTGAGCCGACTGATGAAAAACCTTGCTCTTGTGCAAATACACGTAGCGATCCTCTCTACACATTTCAAGTTCAGCTCCCTTCTGGTATTGCGCAAGATGGAAACCTGCGTGAAATCTGTCTCAGATGTGTCTTTTTAAATAGAAAGGGAGATGTGATGAAAGATGACGAAAATCATGTTGCTCTTGACTCATGACAAAGACCACTTTGTTCTTAATGTTGGCTCATCAAAGCCGAGTCCTGTGGAGACGGTGAAATAAGGGGTGTATTGCAAGCCCTTCTGTTGTGCTCACTTATGCACTTGATTCCTTTTTGATCTTTCTCTTGCTGTTGTCACATCTAGATAGAGTAAAGGTGAGTAAAACATGGTTTTAATTATATTTCTAATGTGATTTTTGTTTCTCAGTATATTTGACGTGCCTTTTGTGTCTTTGACCCTGTCTTATGCAACTTACTATTTAAATCACACCTCAAATACATTGTTGTTCTTGTTAGGCTACACAGGACTGGTGCCCCGTCATCTATTGACTCTGCGTTTTCCGTCTTTCTTTGTGTCTCTTTTCCTGTTGTCCACCCAAAGGCCAGAAAGCACATCTTGGAGATTCACACACGGGAATGGAATCCCAAATTGGCTGAGCCATTTGTAGATGAACTTGCAGAAAAATGTGTCGGTAAGAGTGACACCTGTGGATTCAAAATGCATGCCATATTTGCTATATAAGTATCAGTTCAAATTGTCACTGGCTAATGTGGACTTGTAAAGCACATAGAACATAGTATCGACATAGCATTTTTGAGAATTTGTCTTTCTTTAAATGCCGCTGACCTTCACGTTCCCTGTGCCATTCATAAACAACCTTGATACAGCCTAAAAAAGTGGGCAAACAAATGAATAACTCTCCTTTTGTGTTTCTGGCTTGCTCCCAGGCTACTGCGGTGCTGACATCAAAGCACTTTGCACAGAGACCGCCTTGGCGGCATTGCGCCGCCGCTACCCCCAGATCTATGGCAGCAGCGTCAAACTGAAGCTGGATGTCGGCTCCATCGTCCTGGGGCCCGGCGACTTCAGCAAGGCCATGAGGACAATCGTCCCTGCTTCCCAGAGGGCCCTGGCTCCCCCTGGCCGTGCCCTGTCCCCCACCCTCAGGCCCCTGCTGGCCAGCTCTTTCTCCTTGTTGCTGAAAGCTCTGCTCCGAGTCTTCCCCCACGCTCAGTGTACTGACAGGGACAACACACGCGGTAGGGAACTGGGACCCAGTTGCCCATGGTTTCATTTGTTTTTCACTTTCCTACTCCTTGTTGTTGCGTTTCCCACTTTGACTCTTGCTGTCTTCTCCCTTGCCACCTGTCTCCCTTGTTAGTGTGCTTTCCCTCTTGGCTCTTTGTAGTATTTGCTTCTCCCCCCGCACCACCCCACCTCATTACCAAAGTGCTTTGTATAACCCTCACACACAAAGCATACACACTGAGTGTGTGATGAAACATTCCCCCTGAGAATGCAGAGGTGATAGCGCAGAGATTGGATAACCAAGTCATTCTGCTTGCACTTCAGTAACTCCACTCCCTCTCCAGTCACCAAAAGTGTTTACAGCAGATTAGCCACAATGCAGCACTTGACCAGTTGGAGATTGCTTACGGGAGTTGCACCCAATAACGACATGAGTTTCCCAGAGTGCTGTATTGCTATAAATGCCCATTACATCTCGCCTAATAAGCCTGCTCTCTTTTTCCATTTTCACTTTTTCTGTGAAATGACCGCATTAATGTCAGTGATAGGGCTGCTTTGAGGATTCAACTTTCGAGAAACAAACTTTTAAGTGCACTTGCCACTGCTGTCCTAAATAATTGTCCTAAAGTGAGTTGCTACTTATTATGCATGGCTGTATAAGCAGTGTTTTTCTCTGTGCTAGGCGCCGACAATCAACCGCTTGAAGAGGACGTGTACAGTGATGATGACAATGAAGAACGCTCTGCTTCCATCTATGAAGTCCAGCCTGCTGCATCCCCAAAGAGTCAGCACTCCTCTTCTGCAACGCACAGACCCTTCCTCCATTTCTCCTCGTGAGTAAAAAAAAAAACAACAAAAAAACATTTAGTTTAAGTGCTGAGACATTGGTATCTAATTAAACCACTAAAAACAAACACAGGAACATATTTTTATGATTATATGAGATTGAAAAATGAATATTTGGTATAGATTTTCTGTCATGTCTAGAATTTTGAAGACAAAAAGCCAAGATACCAAGCATACACAGAACATATATTTAATTTTCAAACATCGATCCGGTTACAGAGTTACTAGTTGTCATAGTATTATCGAATATATCTAGTATGAGTATATATATCTATATCTAGTTTTCTTTCTTTTTCTTAATTAAGACTTAACACATTATTTTCCATACAAGAACAAGAAAGCTGGACTGTATAATAAGAGGAACGGACAACAAATACCAGCTCCACAGGCAGCACTTGTACAAAATGCTCCGCTGCGGAGACAAACGAGCTAGATCAGAGGAGAGGATGAAAGTGATAAGACAATTCTGAAAGCAGACTCGCAGTTGTTTTTCATTCAGAAATGGAGAGGGGTGAATGAACGGGATGACTTTTTGTTTACTTGAATCATTTATTGATGAACCTGTTAAGCTGTTACAAGCCTCTAGTTTTTAGGTCCAACAGAAGGCTTAAACTTTTTTTCTACTATAGTTGTGGGCATACGAAAGAAAAAACCTCAAGGCAAATGTGTAGCTGTATAGATATAGACAGGCTTTTTTGGATGGGCACCAAACTTACTGCACTTAATGCCAATATGATCTCTGCCTTAATCAGAGGGCTCCTAAAGCCAGGGTTTGGTTATCAAATTGTCATCAAACCGCTATGCCACAATGGAAGCTTACAGAAATCTCCAAGATTTCCAATACATGGGTACTGTAGGTGCCACATAACCTATAGGAGAAATAATGCTAGAATCGGATGAAAACAGAGACTCACATCTTTTTTGGCTCATCTAATACTTGCAAAACACACAGAAGTACAGGTATTGTGTATAGACCTTACAAACCGCACTGTGCTGCAGCATGCAGACCCCATGCTGTGGACTCTGTGTATGTCACTATGACACAGGAAGGCTCCTACATAATACGGTGAAGTTAGAGACTCACCCAAACTGTAACAAGCTTCTGTGACTTTATCTAACCACTTAACTGTTGTGTGGCTCATTCTCTTTTTTTTTTTTTTCTTCTTTCCGTTAAACTGCATCACTTGAGCCTAAGGTTGCCTTCAATCCCGTTCAAAGAGTTCATTGTTGTTCTTTATAGTATTCTGATTGTTCTCATTTTGGTCAAAGGTGTAATATATTAAATGTTGTCCTTGAAATGGTTCAAGCTGACATAAACAAGAATTTTGCTACTGTCAACATGTACTGAAGTGGTTTCACAGAAATGGCCTACAGTACACAGTGCCTTTTCCATTTAAAAATGCATTCACAGTGAAGCACTTCCAGGGTTGTTGAGTTAGAATCAACTGTAGCTTTACGCTTCAACATTACTGTAGCAAATGAACAAAACTAACCTGCATATGATACGGCCTCTGCTGTGGCAATCCTGTTTCAATGACCGTGTGACTGCCGGTATGTGATCAAAAGGTGAGAGATACTACGCTTACTACAAACTCCTTCTGTGTCTAGCTCTGCCCTCCAACAGCCGACAGCCTACCGGCCTCGTCTGTTGCTGGCTGGGCCCCCGGGCTCAGGACAGAGTTCCCACTTGGCCCCTGCCTTGCTGCACCACCTGGACAAGCTGCCAGTGCACCTCCTGGATTTGCCCACTCTCTACTCCGTCAGCGCTAAGACGCCAGAGGAGTCCTGTGCTCAGGTAGCGCACGTTTTAACCCTCATTTATGTCCACATGAAGAAAATGCTACAAGGACACAAATTTTACGGATGCAGTACAATATATACGCAAACTCATGGACGAGTGGCATGCAGCATGTCTTCACAGTATCCCTTAACAAGCATAATACTCAGTTCTTAAGGGTATAAGTAGCAACGTCTCCGCCATATGTGGCGGTTGCCAATAATAGCAGATATGGCACAGTACTTTGCAAGCTGTTTAGCCCTCTTTTTGGCCATCCCAAGTTGTTGCAGCCCTCTTACTACCAACCTACACACACACGCATTCATACACATGCACATCCACACAAGGCCATCTGTTGCACAGGTGGTTTAAATCTGGAGAGGGTAAGCAACTTACTGGCTTTATGGTTTAATGTCTTGTACAATAACTTTTCCTTTTTTTCCCATTCCGATTTAAGCAGTGTGTGCTTGACCTAACTGTGTGGTTGCAGGTTTTCCGCGAGGCCCGCCGGAGCGTGCCCAGTGTGGTGTTCATGCCACATATCTCAGAGTGGTGGGAGATAGTGAGTGACACTGTGAAGAGCACCTTCCTCACCCTGCTGCACGATGTGCCCTCTTTCAGCCCTGTCCTTATCCTCGCCACTGCTGAGACCCACTACTCCCAGCTGTCAGACGAGGTAGGAACACTGAGCTGACATTTTCCGATTTACCTGGAGGCCTGCCTCGTGTTTTTTTTTTTTTTGTGATTACATATTGCCGTTGATGGAATTTGCTTCCATTATGTGAGATATTTTTTTTTTTGTATATGGCATTGGAGGCTAAAGCATGATTCACAAGGTTTCTTTTTCTTTCTCTCATACTCAGGAGCGCTAGTGCAGACACACAGGGTGTCACATTTAAGGGCATCTGCTCCCACAGAGTTTTTAATCTACTTTGGCTCAATCTCCCTTTTCTTTTCATTTATCCCACTGCCCACTTTTCGCCATGGGTATCCCCACCCCTGCTCCTTCATCCTTCCTCTTGGATTTATTATTCTCTTTCTGAAAGCCAAAGCAGAGTCAGACCACCCGTGGTGGGTTAGACTGTAAGTAAGGGTGTGTTAGAGTAAGGGGAAATAGAGAAAATTGGAGGTGGAAAAAAAAAAAGCTAGCAGAAATAGAAGTAGGGTCCTCTCTAGTCAGACAATAAAAGGGCTTTAATTAGGTTTGCAGCCCCATGTCTTCAACTCAGGACACGCACCATATCAACATGCCTGTGCAGATTGTGCGTGTGTGTCTGTGTCTGCTGTTTTGGCAAGACCTCAACCCTGGCTGTGGTCCAAGGGGAGCGAGGCTCTCGGGATGATTCTTTCTTTGTAGTTGACTCATTAGAACTGAGGCTCCTGGGCTGTTAACACCCATTGAGCTCTTTTTTAACCTCAGTAGTTCTAGTTGCCACTTTGCATCTTTCTATCTTTGTTGCTCACCATTCCCCGTTTCTTTGTATGTGTGATTGATAGTTCCCTGTAATTCTTTACGTTCTTTGAGGCTTTTTACTTCACTTAACTCCGCCATATTTGTTGATGAACATGCTGTGTTAAGTATGAAAATGGAAGTAATCGCACCCCCCGCACACATTAAGCCGCAGTGTCACATGGTAGAATACTTTCATTACATACAAGATGACTGACTGAAACAATGTAGGATTTTTTTTCTTTTTGGTCCATGAACACATAGCCAGGCAGCCTGGAAAATTGGAAAGCTCACGATGGGACAAATGGGGTGCTCAAGTAAATATATAGCCCAGCATGAGGATATCAAGACTGTCCTGAGGCTATGTTGGCTTTCTTCTTTGTGTTCTTCCCCCATTTGAGTGTCTTGTGCTGCTAGTTTGTAGTAGGACTGCATCATTACACTTGTTAATCAGTTCTTTTCTTAACTTTTGTACAGTTACATAAAAAGACCCATTCTTTGTCTTTTTTTTCTTCTTTTTGTTCTTAAACTTTTTATTTAAAGAGAATTAAGTTATACATGTTGCTCTTAAGTCTGTATACATGCCATTGATCAAGAAAGAAAAATTCACATCATTACAAAAGCACCCACACTCTCTCACATCACAGTACCTCTGTATCGGTTCTGGACTGGTATGGAATTTAAGATTCCAAAAAATAATAAGTGGTAGTGATAACTACAAGGATAAAAATAGAATAAATAAAATAGCTAAATATACAGCAGTAAGTAAAATAGACCGTAACGGCTGTAAAATTAATACATTTGTCTGCGCCATTTGTACCTTTCCTCATTCATAAACTTTTCCTGCAAATAATATCCTATAGTGGGGTGACAATAACTGCAATGGCAAATCAACACAAATGATAATAATTATGGATTAAGTAAGATAGTTTTCTGTATACATGTATAACTCTATTTGCTGAAACAAAGAACAAAAACTGAACCAGATGAGTGGAGTCAAAAACTAGGGGGATTTAACACATTACCCAGAATCTTGCCTTAAAGTTGTTATAAAGTTTATCCAGGTTTTCCAGTAGATCTCAAACTTATCTTGTTCAAGCCTGAGAATGAATGTTAGCTTCTCCATTATAAAAATATCCTAAACCACTTTGATCCAGTCCTCGATTGTAGGAGAATCTTTTACCAACCATTTCCTTGTGATTGCTTTCTTACTCGCTAGTAATAGGATATTATACTTCTGTTTGTTTTCAGACCCCTTCCCAGTGTCCGGTCTTAATCCCAGACATAAAGTCAACTCTTATGGAATCACTATTTTCATTATGTTCTCCATGATCAATTTCATTTCTTTCCAATATTTTGAAATGGCCAGGCAGCCCCAAAATGCATGAAAATGTGTTTCCTTATTCTTGCCACAGGATCTCCAACAGGATGTACTTGCTCCTTGAGAAATCCTTTGAGCTGGAACTCTAAAAAACCTAACTATACTCTTCCATCCAAATTCTCTCCAGGACAGAGCAGATGTACTTCTCCACTGTTGTGAAATTATTTCCCCCCACATTTCCATCTGCATCACGATGTTACTGTCCTTCTCCCATTTCTCCTCTATATATGCAGTATCATTCCCCTCTACTTCTTGTAACACCTTATATATCTTTGATATGTTTCCACGTTCAGGGTCTGACCTGTAACAGAGTAGAAATATCTTCACTATACCCAAATTAGTTTGTTGCAATTCTTCCTTTCTCGTTATTTTCTCTAGGTAATGTCTAAGTTGCAAAAATCTACACAAATTGATTTTTAAGATCCTGGAATTGTGATTTTCTTTTTTTTTCTTTTTCTTTTTTTTTAACCTACAGAACAGAAACACAAATTGTGCTTTTCCATGGGTCAATGGTTGATGATTTGGCTTTGTTGATCCTTGCTGTAGAGAGTTCAATGTCTAGAAAATACGCCAACCACTGTTTTATACAAAGAGAGTGGGGGGGAGCCAGCATTGAGCTATCATTTTCTTAGTTGCGGTTGAGCCGGCTAGCCAAATTTTCTTCTTTCTCCCAATCAGGTGTAATTTAGAGTCGTCATTAAGCAACCGAACAATCGGTTCAGAAGGAATTCGACATCCTATCACATCAGATATTATTGATGTTGTTTTATTCCAAAACTCATGTACCTGTTCACACTCCCAGACCATATGCAGTTCCAGTTTGTTCAGGTTGACAGACCGTGCAATAGGGAGTAGGAATGGCTTTAGAGACTTATCTCTTCTAAGGAGTCCAATATGTCCTATGACATATGTTGAAGTGGATCTGCTGGGGATTTGGGTTCTTGGAACAATGGAAAATGTTGTCCCAAACTGTCTCCCAATTAATTGCGTTCCCCTCAGGGCTCAGCTCTCGCTCCCATTTCCTTGCTGTTGGGAGTTCTCCAATGGATACTTGCATCAATTTAGCATAGATCTTGGGCGCTAATCCTCTCACAGGAAAATCAACAAACCATTTAATGACTGGGTGCGCCTCAAGACTGTTTGCCCATGGCACTCCATAACATTTTAGGGCTGATCTTAGGCGCAGATACAAGAAGAAGGATGTCCTGGGGACTTCAAAACTAGCTCTCAGGTCTTCAAAACTCCACATACTTTCATCATTGAATAACTAGTCTAGAGTATAAATACCTCTGTCACACCACTGCTTACAAGCAAAGGATTTGTTAAGTGTGTATTGTGCCAAATTTGGGTGTTCAGATGCCACTAGTTGGTGTAGCATGGATGGTCAATGTGTTGGTGATAATAGGGCCATAGGCTAGCATACACTTTTTTGGACACACACCTGCTAAGGCAAGGTCTTGCAGTCTTAGAGCAAAACCTCACTGGAAGTCTATTTCGCTCCATGTCTTTGCTCATTTTTAAAGCTATGTTTAAAAGCAAACCGTGATGCCTGCACCACACGCTGTGCCACTGTCTGTCACACTGGCAATAATAAATGCTTGGCATAAATGGACTACTAGACTACTGCCCAGTTGGTGTTGCAGTTACTTTATTAGTTTTAATAAGGCTGCTGTTCAATGATAGCCTGGAAAACAGACAAATCTACCAGCTCATCTTTCACATGCTTTGCCAGATACATCTGATTTTCTATGGGATGCATGTGTAACTGACAAGCTCTACTGCAGGGGTCGGCAACCTTTTTGATATGAAGTGCCCTTTTCAAAATTTCTTGTTTATTAGTGTGCCATGTCAACATTAAGTTTAATTATGACATCACATCAAAATGTAATATCCAGGGAATCTGTAATTTTATTCCATAGCAACATTTGATAACATTTATTTCTCATAATCAGGACCTTGTAATTATTATTGTATCTTATTATTATGATTACGGAAACTTGGTTTTAGTATGCAGCATCCTGATTGGTGGAAAATGGGCTGACAAAAATATCACTGTCAAAGAGTCTGAAGCTGAAAAGTTGTGGAAAAGCCCAGCTTTAATGATGAATGGACTGATAAACAGGTCCTGTATGCCTCATTTTCAATGAAACGATGCTGTGGCAAAATAATAACACAACCAGCATCATTATCAAGAATGAAGAACACAAACATAATGATTGCGTCATTCATGTGCATATTAAGTAGCCACATGTATTTGTTTTGGTCTTAATGCATCCATATTTACAGCTCCAGCGGAGAGGATGGTTTCTTCAGCCAGCTTAAGTTTATGCGTCCAAAAATTTGTCCAAATTTCAAGATTCCCGGCAAACTAAGATAAACTAATCTACAAACCGACAGCTTTTGTTTGAGCTTGTTTTGTAAAAATGTGCTATTTGCAGAGTAGAGCTGTGTTTGCGTAAAACAGCGTGGCGGACAAGAGTGGACAGAGCAGATTGAAATATTGCCTCCTACATGTTTATGCCGGTCTACACAGGTGAGTGCATTGATAAGTATTGGCTTTTAACTCACTAAGGTTTTAATGTAGCCTACTTACAGTAACAAGACTAGCGTTTGTTCATCTGCCCCAGCGGCCGTTGGTAATCCTCTTTGTATTGTTCCCAGTCGGAGATATGAGTCAAACTACTGTAAATAACGCGCAACTGTGAAAGTTGTAATTTGGCATGCGGATGAGAGAGCGCTTCAGCATTTCAACCATGATTTCAACACAATAACTCTCTTGCACACATATTGCCAGTGTGCCATTGGTTAAGGTCCTGCGTGCCCAAGGTTGCCGACCCCTGGTCTACTGTATCGGTGATTCTCTGTCTGGAAGTAACATTACCTGTTTTTCTTTTTTTGTGTCTGTCATAGTGCTGCACGGAAAATATCTAATTGCGATTACTTTGACTGATATTGCGATATGATTCACGATATTGGAGGGAAAGATCGTTTTTGTATAATAATTCTCATTTTCAGTGAAAATTATTAACATTGAAAGAAATTAAAATGATTATAGTGTAATTTTTTTTTTTTTTTCTACCAAACTTCTTTAGTCTGTAGGATACGATTTGTAGACCGGGAGGTCCCTGCAGCACCACAATACTTAATTCAGAATGATTTGACATATATTTTGCCATTAAAAAATATTGCGCCCCCCTGCGATTTGGATATTGCACTAGTCCATATTGCGATTTCGATACAATTGTGATTAATTGTGCAGCCCTAGTCTGTGGTTTTGTATATGAGGTCTTTGGCTCTAGTTGGACAATGTATGGGTTGCACTGTTGTGTTGTAGCTTCCGTGGTATGTTTTATTTGTTCTTTGTTTTGTGCAAAGTGGAGAATGTTGTGTGTGGACATTGGACTGGAAGCTGTGAAATTAATTACTGTTGTATTGGTGTCATGTAATTCCATGTGGGATGGGCCACTTAGTGGCATGACACTTAAATAAAAATATCAATTAAAGTGATGTTTCGGAGTAATTTCACCCTAGGGTCCTTTGCACCACGACCTCGTGCCAAACAACCCCCCAGAAGCTTTTTTTCACCTGGGTTGAATATTGGGAGAGTTAGCGTTATCAGCTGAATAGGTGCTAATGGATCCAAGAGTGTATCTTGTACATTACCCCACTAATAATGCCCGAAATGATACCAAACTTCTACACTAGTACAAATAGGTTATGTACTCATAAAACTAGTGATGCACCGATGTGAAAATTGTGGCCGATAACCGATATTAATATTGCTGTTATGGCCGATACCGATATTTACCGATGTCAATATCTCTGCATAGAACACATTTTTTATGATAATCAAATAAGGAACTATTTTCCAAAAGGCATTTTTTTTTACTTTTGTGATTTATTTTCAGAAATCACTGATATTGGGCACCTTTACCTGTGTGCAAAATATCGTACCAAGTAGTCATCAGATTTTCAGAAGAAAAAATAAATATTTATATAAAAATACATTTTTAAAAGGATACAAGTGTGTCCTGAATTCACACTATGAATAAGCCAACCCTGAGTATTCACAATAAACATCTAACTCACTTGAGACAAAGTCACTGTATTCTGTGAACATTGTACAACAGTTCAAAACTTTAAAGTACAGTAGTAGGCCTTAAATGGCCAAAGCCAAAAGTATTGAAAAAGGTAAAATGTGAAAATGGAGCCAGAACAAACTGGACTGAACAGACACTGGCTTTTGCAGTCTGAACTGAAAGTACAGTAACTGCAAGTACTTAAAGGTTAGGCCTAACCCTTGAAATTATAGAAATTGGTGCCTTCTAGGCCGAGATAAGCCAGAAAATGTGTTTTTTACTCATATGGATGAAAGACACCAAATCCCAGAATGCACTTGCTTCGCTGCTTAGACTCTACTCCCAAGCCACATCCACCTACAGACCGACAGTGAGGCAGCATTCAACTCAACCCAAATGTGTTTTATTGTCATTTCAACCATATACACGAAACAACATTTCACCGTGGCTGTAATGGTTACACATTTAAAATATATAAAAACGACATACGAAACGGGTGTTTACAGTCAACCAAGCGCTAATGCAAGTATGGATTAGCTGAACTTTACGTGTGTGTGCGATAGCTAAATGTAGCAGATTATAAACACAGTTGTAAATTTGCGTGAAATGTAGAACGGTCGGCATTTACTAGTCACAAACTTCCCCAGCAGTTAGCATTTAGTTGGATACAAGCAGCTAATTTCGTGTTAACAAAATCTCCACTCTTACCCGGCGACACGTTTCCACAACAAGAAAAACACCGTAGTCTCTGAACTCGCGATGGGAGTTTCGTTTAAGTTGGATGTACTCCAGTTGTCTAATGAGCAGACACTTGCAAACAGGATTGATGGAACAGGTGGCTGGCTAGCGTTAGCTTCCCACCTAGCTAGGTTAGCTATACTCCAGCCCCCGTTAGCGTTTCACCGCTGAGAATGTCCCCCCATGATCGCGGGTGCTGCCCGTCGCGGGTGCTGCCCGTCGCGGCTGCTGCCCGCTCCGGCCGCCGCTGCTGCCCACTGGTCAAACTAACCTGTACGGCGGGCCGCAGCAACCGAACAGCAACCTCTTACTTCCGAACATTCATCTCTCCCCCGCCCACCGAGAGCCGGTGGTCTACTAAAGTTTCCAGTGTCCCACTTCGCCGCAGATTCCGTCTGCAAAAACCAACATCCCCGCCCACAGTTTTTCTTCTTCTTCTTCTGATTTCAGCAATATAGACGCTGTTAAGCGTATTACTGCCCTCCACAGGTCAGATTTAAATCTAAATTCTCACACACACATCTAAGCCTACACACGTCAAATACACAGGAATGATTCACATCGGCCCTATTTTGACATCGGAACAATACCGATGTGTAAAAAAATGAACATATCGGCCGATATTATATTGGCGGCCGATATATCGTCCACCACTACATAAAACGATGGATCGGAAAGTTTGTAAGTACACCAGAAGTTTATTTTAAATAACACTTGCCTGCTGGCTTCTGCTCTCTGCTGCTGCTGCTACCGGCAGTAAGACGAGTGCTTAGGGACGTCTAGAAATTACAACACACTGACAACGCTAACTCTCCCAATGTTCGACCCAGGTCAAAAAAGCTTCTGGGGGGGGAGGGGGTTGTTTGGCTCGAGGTCGTGGTGCAAAGGACCCTAGGGTGAAATTACTCCGAACCATCACTTTTTAATCTACTGTATGTGGAAGTCCGTAAGGGAACATAGAATATAGTAGTTGGTCTCACGGAAGCCGTAGACCAGGTTTTCTAGAGAAAGTATGATTTTCAGACTATTGGCTGAAATAGTGGAATTTTGCTGAGGCTGTGTACATGTAAAGCCGTTTTGTCTGTTAATTGGACCTGTTTAGAATTGTTTGTTTTACCAAATAATATTGCTAGTCCGGGGTCCCTTGTCTCAAAAGTGGCCCAGGAGCCTCTTAGCAAGGTTTGAGGAGTTTTGGGTTTAACCTTTTTAGGCATAGACATGCTGTAGTCTATGGTGCTTTAAGTGATTTGGTTATCTCTGAAAGTGTTGTTTCACTCTCTGGCACAGAGAACACGTTGACAGCTGCTGTCTCAGCTCCAAACCTCAGCAGGGAACAGGCAGCATGCCTCCCCAGCCAAAACTGACACTACAGGCTCGGGTCCAACTACATAGCCTCCCTCTCTCCCTTAACAGCCGTTCACTCTGCTTAGATTGACTTCCTTCTTGGTGGAGGACCGATGGAACTTGCAAGAACATGGGATTCTAAGTGGGAAGTAACTGCAGTTGGTGAGAGATAGTATCCTATCAGTCTTTACATTTAACGCTGTAACACTGTTTAGGATGTGCGTTTTGAAGCATCAGCGTTAGATGTGCAAAGATTAATCGATTTAGTTGTCGACTATTAAATTAATCACCAACTATTTTGATAATTGATTAATCAGTTTGTCATTTTTATATATATAAAAAAATGTAAGATTTCTCGGATTCCAGCTTCTTAAATGTGAATATTTTCAAGTTTCTTCTCTCCTCTGTGACAGTAAACTGAATATCTTTGAGTTGTGGACAAAACAAGACATTTAAGGACGTCCTATTGGGCTTTGGGAAACACTGATCCACATTTTTCACCATGTTTTGACATTTTATAGATCAAACAACTAATCGATTAATCAAGAAAAAAATCGACGGATTAATCGACTATGAAAATAATAGTTAGTTGCAGCCCTAATCGGTGTGTTATATTGGTATGAACTGAATGTGAATGCTTGCACCGCTGTTTGGCCATAAGGACCTGATAATGAATGTATCCTTAATCTAGTTTCAATGCTGAGTTAAAGCAGATACCGTACCAAGTATGTCTTCAAAGCGCACAATTTCAAATAGCTTACATTTAGCATATTTTTATAAGCTTTAGGCAGAGTTTTAATTTTGAAATTGTATTATATATAATGTTGTTATAGTAGAGCTCTACTCTTTACTGAGAGCACAGATAATTTGCGTTCGAGCACACTGCAGATAACATGTTTCTGAGATTTCACAAAAACCTTGATCATGGCTCTGTGCAACAGTTCATAGTTTTATAACCGCTTAAAGACATACCACATGTATTCTGCACAATGATCCATGTGTTACATATGTATTAAATGTTCTGAATTGTAATGCAAACATGAAAAAAAAACAACTCTGCAACACTAGCTGTCAGAGTGGAAGAATCTGTCGGCTGCTGAAATAGCGACGGCTAGCGTGTCAGGTGTCTCCAGAAGCCAGCTCTTAGAGCGGTGCACTTTAAGATTTACTGTTCATTTTTCCTCAGCGGATGTGAAACAGTCACAGGGCTCCAGACTGCGACCAAATGGTCGTATTTTGCGACCAAAATTTGAGTGTTACATTGTTACATCCAGTCGGACATGTGCGACCAGACTTTTTTTACACATTAAACATGGAAATTTCAGTACCTAAGAGCTCGTAAGCGCAAGCTTATCTAACCTCTCTGCATATGACAGAGAGCGGAGCTCCGACGCACGCATGCACACACACACACACGCGCAGAAGTGCGGACGGAGCAAACTACTCTACCGTTTTGTTAAGGTCACAGTCACAGAAATGCCGACAAAGTGGTTGCAAGTGTGGTTACAGTTTTTCAAAACTGCACGCAGGCAGCGTTTGCTTGCGATATGCTATTAACGGCGAGGCGAAAGCAGTCGTGGTGCTGTTGATGTACACTCCTGACAAGCAGGCACAACAGTGGTTTATCTGCCCTGGGGACTGACTGACAGGCTGAGGCTGTAAGGCAAGGCAGCTTGCTTTCTACAGCACCTTTCAGCAACAAGGCAATTCAAAGTGCTTTACATGAAACATTAAAGAGCAGTTAAAAATGTTAATGCTGAAAATAAAAAAGAATTATCTACAAATACAAGAATAAAGAATACAAGTTAAAGTGAGTAAGAAATTAATAATTATTCAACTCAAGGTTGTAGGGATTTGTACGGTCATGACAGCGATGGTGCTGTCAGTTTACCTTTTTATGTTGCATCTTCAAAAGTGCACCATAAAATGTGAAACTAAATTTGAAACCGCACATTGCAATTTCTATTATCAAAGTGTTTATTAGTAATACAGTGGAAATTAGTAGAAATGTGAATATTTGGTTAGCATGTTGATTTACGGTGTGTACCCCTACATTTTCATGTAGGGGTACCCCTACACTGCCTCATGTTCAATAATTTGTCCATTTTCTGGGTTGGGGGTCACAGTAGCATGAGGCTAGGCAAGGTAGTCCACACGTCCTTCTCCCTGGCAACATCCTCCCAACTCATTCTGGGGGATGCCGAGGCATTCCCAAGCCAGGCGGGATGTAATCCCTCCAGCGTGCCCTCTGGTCTCCTCCCAGTTGGACCTGCTGGAAAACCTCCACAGGGATGCAACTTGGAGGCATCCGAATCCGATGCCTGAACCACAGCAACTGACCCTTTCAATTCAAAGGAGCAGAGATTCTACTCTGAGCTCCTTTTGGCCGCTTATATCTGTGACCTCATTCTTTCGGTCTCTACCCCAAAGCTTATGACCATAAGCCCCCCCCACTCCCCCAATCACCACGTTGGTCCAGACCAGTATAGCATCTGCTTTTTCTTCAGAAAAATGAGATCGAGATTTTTTTTTTCTTCTGAAAATTTAAAATATAGATGTAGTAACAGGGCAGTGTCATGCAGTCTGACAAACGTTTTTCGGTTGCTTTGAAGTCTGTGTCTGTGGTTAAGAATTGATCACCCTTGCAGAACAGGTGTCCAGTTTATTTTTTACAGTTGCTCTACCCAGCCAGACATCCCCAATTTTCTTTGTACATTCAGCTCTCTCATCTATACCCCTTCCCTCTTCTTCTTTTTTTTTTATAAAGCATTCTTCTATCCACATGTTTCTGCTAACCCATCCTGTGTCAACACCCCTGCAGCCTTTATCATGATGAAAAATACTGAAAATCATTACCTGCTGTGTGCTACATACACTATGGCTGTCTCTGGCTTCACGCAGACTGTCTTCCTCGATTTTACTCCATTCCTCTTTTTTTTTCACCCCTGTCTTCTGAGGGGAGTGTGCAAAATAGAGAGAGAAAGAGAGAGGGGATAAGAAAGAGAATAGAAGGCAATGCAGAGGGAAAGAGAGAACAAACAAGTCATGGGTAAGGGAGAGGATCGATCTGAAAGACAGATGGGGGAGATATAAAGTGGAAAGTAGGTGCTTAGTCAGCAACAGGGCTTCCCGACGGGAGCAGCCTTGTGCACCATAACAGAAGTGAACTGGGATATTTGAAGCCCCCCTGCAGCCCCAGTAAAGATGCACACCAGATATTGAGGTAGCAGGAAAAAGGCTTGTGTATTTGTCTGCGTATAATGTATAGTAACCTATCAAATTAATATTTATAGTTTCCGGCAACTGCAACATTTAGTTGTGCTTTTTGTATCCTTGACATTTTTGAACTTTTGTTGCAAGGATTGCGTTGCAATGAATTTTTTTATGGGCATATGGTTTGGACCTGTATCCAGTATTGGCTCTTGTGCATATGAACTGGATGTACTAAAGACCACGACCTCTTACCTTTTGTACAGTCCCTATCTCAAGTTTCTGAAAGCTTAGACTTTCAGTTATTTACATCTGGGCTCACAAATCTGTCAAGTATTGCATCCTAAAGGTGAAACTTTGAGGTTTGACCAGGTAGCATCTGGTCTCTAATAGAAATGACTGAACACACAATTTCTTTTCACCACTGTTGCGAGAAATGTGAAAATAAAACATTCCATCTGTTCATTTAGTCCTGAACTTCTAAGCAGTATGCCAAGTTTCTGCAGTGATCCGTCGTGGTTTAGCTTAATGTACAGTAGATGTTGTTGAAAACAGGCACGATTAGCCACACGCTGCCTATTGTGTGACAAACACGAATTGAAGTAATCAGTTTAATAGAGTGGGTGTATGAAATGCAATTTGATTAATTGTACTGGGTGTGTGTGTGTGGTGTGTGTGTGTGTGTGTGTGTGTGTGTGTGTGTGTGTGTGTGTGTGTGTGTGTGTGTGTGTGTGTGTGTGTGTGTGTGTGTGTGTGTGTGTGTGTGTGTGTGTGTGTGTGTGTGTGTGTGTGTGTGTGTGTGTGTGTGTGTGTGTGTGTGTGTGTGTGTGTGTGTGTTCTCTTGTTTAACTACATTCATGGGATCCACAAACCGAGAGTCCAGTATACTTGTGGGGTCCCGACAGCTTTGTGGGGCCAAAATGCTGGACCCCACAACATTAAAGGGCCGTTTGAGGGTTAAGACTTGGTTTTAGGGTTAGAATTAGGTTAGGGTAAGCATAAGGCTTAAGGTTAGGCATTTAGTTGTGATGGTTAGGGTAAGGGGCTAGGGAATGCATTATGTCAATGACTGGTCCCCACAAAGATATTGTGTGTGTGTGTTGACTGAATTCTTATGAACCCCTGATTGTTTTTAATACAGGTGAGAAGTATTTTCCAGAGGACCTACGGGGAGGTAGTGACGCTGTGCCCTCCAGGAGCAGAGGACAGGAGGAGCTTCTTCGCCGACCTGTTGTTGGTCCAAGCGGCCAGGGCTCTGCCACGCTTCAGGAATAAGGGTACTTACTGTATTCACTTAGACATATATACAGTACATGTAGGGTGAGACAGTTATGACTCATCTCTGCTGTCATGCCTAGAGGGCAGTGTTGTCCGCATGTGCTTTTTTTCCTTCCCAGCTCTGGTCTCAATCCTTCCCACAGTCTTTTTTTTGGGAGCCAGTGAAAGGTATAGAGCAGATGTTATTTAATTTGTGTGTGTGTGTCACATTTGCACACAGCAGTTTAAATGTTTGACATTTTAAGAATCTTTTTTTTAATTCCACTTAAATACGCCACTGTTTGTTGAAATAGGGCTTATCACGGTCTCCCCTAGCTGTAGATAGGTGGGCCAACGCATTTTTTGTGCATGCATTGTTTTAGTCCGGTGCAACACCGGCAGCGTCGCCGCTAGTTAGCTTAGCGTAGTGAATGGAATCCTATGTTGCCGGTTAGTATGTTATGTGAGTAAAAGTGAGTCAACAAAAGACAAAAAAACAACCTAATTACTTGCACTGACACAAAAAATGCGTTGGCCCACCTATATACAGCTAGAGGAGACCGTGATAAGCCCTATTTCAACAAACTGTGGCATATTCCTTTAAGATTGAGAATAGAAATGCACTGATGCAAGCTATTGATGGTGCTGCACTCACAAGTGTACAATATGCCCAGTGTGAAGCCTGCATTTTCCTGGGCATCTCTATCCCCCACTCGCATCAAAATCAGCAACCCCCATCCATCCCTCCACGTTCGCCCTGCCAATTGCCCCCGTCCACAGTGATCCCTTAGCTCCATGTTCAGGTTCAATGTAAGAGAACTGTCCACTCGGGCTTTCAAATGGAAATTGTGCCCAGTGTTCATCTGCAGTTTCCTCATTGATGCAACGCAGGGGTCCCCCGCTCTACTCGCCCGGTGCTCTTCAGGGGTTCCTGCCTGACTAAGATCGCAGTCTTGCTTCCAGCAGAGAGGCCATTGCTATGAGAGAGGAATTTCTATGAGGGGCCTGGCTGCTATTAGCCATAATTAGAATCAGTTTTTGGATTGCTGCTAGTGAGTGAAGCGGCTCTGGGTGCTGCGGTGCCTTCCTGACGAAGTCGGCAGATGCCTTGGGCGAGGACTGGTGCCTTGGGAGAGGAGGAGAAGATATCGTCTTCCCTTGCTTCATCACTCATGTCATTGGCCAGAGGCTTTTCCTAGGTGTATTTTTACATTTTTTATTTTTTGCGAAGGAGTGTAGCTGTAGTTTAGTTTTTTTTCCCCACAGCAAGAATCTAAAAACATGTTTTTATCCCTGGGGTGAGTATTTTTTTTTTTTTTTTTTTTTGTCTGCGTCTGCAATGATGATAAAAGGAAAGGGCTCGCTGTGTGTTTTGTTGCTACATATTTTGTCTCCGGATCACTCTTGGTGTTAAATATTTAGGTCTTGCTTATTGATGGAAGCTGTGTAAAAACGTATTATATTTAGTAAGCGTACTTCTCTGTTTTTGCGTCCAACTTTTTATTTTTGTTGCTTCTCTGCCAACAGAGAGGCGTGAAGAGGTACTGCCGATGGCAGAGGCTCCAGGCCCCCGAGTCCTGTCAGCAGAGGAACAGCGCCGCCTGGCTGAGCAGGAGGAGAACACACTACGAGAGCTCAGGCTCTTTCTCAGGGACGTGACCAAGCGCCTGGCCACTGACAAACGCTTCAACATCTTCAGCAAGCCAGTTGACATTGAGGAGGTAAAGAGGAACGGACCCCGATAACACACTCGTAGTTTCACAAAGCCGGTTTCAGTCCTTTCATTAAAATGAACTCCGTTTGTCAGGTGTCCGACTACCTGGAGGTTATTCGGCAGCCTATGGACCTGTCCACTGTCATGACCAAGATTGACACCCTCCAGTACTTGACAGTGAAGGACTTCCTCATGGACATTGATCTCATCTGCAGTAATGCGTTGGAATACAACCCTGACAAGGATCCCGGAGGTGAGTAGTATAAATGACATGGGAATGCACATTATTGGCGCTTTTCCATTACATGGTACCTACTCGCCTCGCCTCGACTCTACTCGCCTTTTTTGGTTTTCCATTACGAAAAAAAGTACCTGGTACCTGCTAACAGGTACTTTTTTTAGTACCTGCTCAGTCGAGGTTCCAAGCGAGCTGAGGCGAGCCGAGAAGGTGACGTGAAACCCTGCAGGCTGCTGATTGGTCGGAAAGAAGCGTCCCTGATCGCTGCATTGCTAGCGAGAGACGGCACAGCGGTGTTTTTTTTGCTGCCGGAGGCTCCACGCAGAGCTTTCTCCGTAGCATACAAGTGGCCTGATGGTTATACTGGTGCGCTGGTGTGTGCATGTGTGATGTGTGTGTGTCGAGTCGCCGTATGTGTGTGTGTGGGGAGCTAGTGAGCGAGGGAGAAGTGAGAGAGTGACGGCGATTATCTCCGCAGCGAGTAGCGACTCTAGAGTTATATATATGTGACCACGGTGGGAAATCTGGAGCAGTAAACGTTAACTATCTCTTTGATATCATGTTGTTTACGGAGACGGAGAACCAGGAAATGCGTCGGGGATATGTCAATGGGAAAGCAAGCTACTAAGCCACGCCCACGGCAGTCGCTATGACGACCAGCCACGCTGAGGCGATACTAAAATCTGCAATGGAAAACGGACGCACGTCGAGTAGAGTCGAGTAGAGTTGAGGCGAGTCGAGCAGGTACCATGTAATGGAAAAACGCCATATTACACACATGCACATTAGGGGTGGGAATCTCCAGAGGCCTCTCAATACGATATCATCACAATACTGATGTCACGATATATATATATATATATATATATATATATATATATATATATATATATATATATATATATATATATATATATATATATATATATTTCAATTTATTACCTTTTTTCCAACTTCAAACGGAAAATATCGTGATAATATGCTGTATCGATTTATTTATTTTTTTCCTCCCACCTCTAAAGCTACGTTCACACCGCAAGTGTTTTTTGGGCTGTTCACATTACCTTTTTAAAATGTGGCTTATATCAGATTCCAGCGTGAACTGTTTGTGGTTTCGAACTGACCCGCATGCACAAAAGAACAATGACATCAGACGCAGCAGCTGTTGCACTGAAGTTAGGGAGGTTATAGAGGAAGCTTTTATTTCAAAATGTCTGTGTAATGGCAGCGATAACATTAATGAGCAGGTGCTGGGGAGGAGAAGAATGAGGAGAAAGAGAGACGTCAGGACCGCTAGGGCATATGCCCAGGCATAGTTCACCATCTTTTAGGTCCTATCGCACGCGCTCACGCTCCACCGCCCCGACTGGGCCTCCCTTTCATTGCGCCACGGGGCGACCCTTTGACTCGCACGCGCGTTGGACTCCTTGGTCCGTGTTTCAAGACGGGTCGGGTGGGTTGCCGACATCGCCGCAGACCCCTGGCGCCTTTTTATGTGAGCCGATTCCCGCCCTGGCGACGCGGTTGGAGCACACTGAGGACAATTCGCCCCGGTTGACAGCCGCATCGGGAGCAGGGGCCCCGCCCATCCCCGCGGAGAGAGAGGGCATAGCGAGGGTTATTGAGGTAAAAGTCGCATCAAATCCGCCGTGGCTGTTCACACTGCGGCCGCATTGAAAAAAATCAGATCTGGGTCTGATTCAGGACCACGTATGGAAGTGGCCTGAATCTGATTTGAAAAAATCAGATCTGGGCTAGATTTCTAGCCCAAATTTTGGGCCACTTTTGCCTGCAGTCTGCACGTAGCCTTATGCACACACATATAGTGTAGTGTACTGTACATAAATGCACATGCAAAATAACTGGCATTTTTGTGCTAAAATAAGCTAAACACGTCACAGAACAATCTATTTATTAATGCGTAGAGATTAAATTAATGCTGATTTCATCCAGGACTTGAACAGAAAGCAAATGAGTGAATTCACTTAAATGCTGAAGAATTCATTTTAATCCTAAAATGATCCCTAGAATTGACCATTAATATCTATAGACAATATGTCACACTTCCAGATCCCAATCAAAGTTTTCTAGTTTTAGTGATAGCGTATGACAATCCCTTGATAATAAGTCAGCGTTGGACTATCCAAACAAGTAGGACCATGTGTCTCTGTAGTTACTGTTGTGTTCCATTTGGCTGTCCATTGTGCGAGTAAAAAGTAATTAAATTTAACGCTTAATGACTTATGAAGAGGGCTTCCAGGCAGTCGAATTACAGAAACCTCAAGATGGTTTTCTTCAACTTGAAAATTCAAATGAAATAAAATGCATACAGACCCCACTGAAAATACATTTCCACACTGTAATTCATGCTCTGTAGCTGAGAAAGGCTGCATATGCATGAAAATTTAATTGTCTTGCAATTTGAACTGATTTTTACATCATCCTCCTTCCCATTTCAGCACCTTCTCCAAAGCCAAATACGGGCTTCATAATGAGTGCTGGAAAACCAAAGAACACACGTACATACACACACACAAACAAACTAAGAGGCCTGTTATTTTGCATAGCTTACAACTAAATTGAATTACATTTTATTGTTTTAAATGGGGTACTTGCTTGCATGACAGGGAAAAGCCCATGTGAATAGATACATGTGTGTATACATTTGGAAAATTACATGGAAAAATGTCGAAAAAGTTGATTTAGAAAAAGAGCTTTTTGCACAGAAGAAAAACTTACTTTCTACCAGAATCAAATCCTCAACAGCAATACAATGATGTTAGTTGAAAGCATGCAGTAGGCCTGCTTTAGACCATTCAATCAATATGACCATTTAAATTCTTGTGTGTTTAGCTGCTGGGTTCCCTTACAAGGATATAGCTTCCTGACACCAATGGGAATCAATTCTCTGCCAGCTCAAATTAATAAATCATACCTCTGTCTTTGCAGGCGAGGGCCTGGGTCATTTATTGGAATGCAGAGTCTACAAATGATACACGAAAGGCGGGGGGGTAGTTAGGTAGTTAAATAAAGAAGACTAACGAAGCCTCTCACCCAAGGCTTAGCCCAGGGAATATGGCCCTCGCACAATTATGCTGTGGTGGAAGTTCTATGCCATCTCAGTGCTGGGGAAAAAAACCTCATTATCCCTCAATGGTCTGTTTCTCCATGTCCTTCATGCTATCTTCATCCTACCGTCCTCCATGTGCAATCATGTTGGGTTCCTTGCTTTTTTTACCTCCTCACCTTGCTATATAATTACTGATGTTAAAAAGGCTGATATCTTTGTGCTCCGCAATGTGACTCCGTATCACCAATACTTCTTTGTTGCTCAAGGGAAATGGTGATAACAACCCTTTTTACTATGAAGGAACACGTAAGCAACAGCATAGTAGGTCAGCGCGTTCTTGTCTATTCTAGGTGGGGAGGTTAGGCAGGGCCAATCAGAGTTCTGATGAGCTCTTGGCATCCCAGCTGGCCTTTGACACATCTTCCACTGACAGGCATTTTTGCCCTTGTAATGCACTTGCATTGCACACACTCTGGAAAGAAAACAACACACACACACACACACACACCATTGCCTCAATTGCAATTAGGCAGCCGTCCTCCAATTAGACAAAGAAAGCTGGCAGATTGTGACCCCTCTGCCACTCTCTGCCTGAACTGTTCTCCCTCTGCCTGCTGTAATGAGAGACTGTTTACAGTGCCTGTGCTTTTAGCCTGCCTCTTCAGCTCGGCCTTTTATTTTCTCTCCTTGGATGCAGGGAAAAGGGAGGATTTAATGATGCTGTGGTAGATCTAAGGGAATAGAGGCATAGAAGTTATGAAGGTGTAGGGAGTGTGCGTGTGAGAGAGAATAAGTATGCATTTAAAAAGTGTTTCAGTTTGCATGTACATGTGCCTGCGTGTGTATGCACCCACCGCTGTCTTAAATGGGTGAAGTGTTAATATACTCTCATGCGTGTCTGAGTTCTGCTTGCTAACACTTCTCACCAAAGCCAGCTCTATCCTTTTATTCAACCTGTGAGAAAATGCTCCAATCCCTTTTCTCACAGATACAGTGGAATGGGGTGGACTTGCTATCGACTCTGTGCCTTACATTTACACACATGGTAGGGTGCGGAAAACATGCAGCATCAAACGGCAAACTACATGGCAGAAGAAAAAGACACTAATAGCTAAAGAAAAATAAACCCATGGCAGAAATACTGTTTTGAAATCCTGTTTTACAAAAGACATGCCCTTGAACATGCAGGCGCACATGATGTGACACTGTTATGTTTCACTGTCTCCTCCCTTCTCAGACAAGGTTATCAGGCACCGAGCATGCAGTTTAAAGGACACAGCCCATGCTATATTTGCTGCCGAGCTGGACCCCGAGTTCGACCGCATGTGTGAAGAGATCAAGGAGGCACGCAGGAAGAGGGGTAAGAAAATGGCATGAGCAAAGCAAAATGGAAAGAATGTTTCTTCTGTCATTGAAATAACACACACACTACCTATTGTACATAAAAGTAAACTTCTATCTGTACACTGTACACAAGTGTAACACCATGAAATGTGATCATCTCTCTGTAAACACTACAACATTTGCATACCCGAACATATCCTTTATTAGCACTTCTTATGAAAAGCGCACCTTTGCAAAATAATACATTTTTAATAAGTAATACTTGATAAATACCTGTTATTGTGTCTACTCTGCCCTATTAATCTAGGGATGGTTGTTTTTGGTATATTATTGGCAGAGCAGACTAATATAGCATGCTAATAACACTGAACTGAAAAAGCATAATTTGTTTATCTAAACGATTAAGCATTTTGGAAGAAAACTCGCTCACTTGAATAATGAGCCAGTCCATGTTGGCTGTGTGGTTCCCAGCCTGCCCTCTTAGAAAGACTTTGATAGATTATTTCAGAGAACAGAAACCTGCTTTTCAGCAAACGAAATCTGTAGACTTGATGGAGCTGTTTTTACTGTAGAGTATGTGGCACGGAAAGGAGCGATGCCCGAGGCTCCTGTGTTCCAGACAGTACCTTCTGTGCTAGTTGTCTGCCTGGGCGACTTGCATCTGTACACTCACCAAACAGCCCCAAGCAAGCATTACTGAACTGATCCAGGGTAAATCTAAATTAAGTATAGAAACACATATACCATGAAGACGCGTTCCTCCCTGCACTTGAATTGAATTATTAGTAGACAACAGCTTCATCAGAAACGCGTCTTAAGTGCCTTGTGCTCTCCCCATGAAATGTACTTTATCTTTACCCATTCAAAGACATGAGAAACTGTTGCACATCATTGATCTAATCTGTCCTGGTCTGTCGTGATTCGTTTTTTTTTTTTGTTACATTTACAAGTGGGATGAGAGAACTGCACAAGAAGACCCGATTTCTTAAAAAACATCATCTACAGTATTATGCACAGCCCTAATCCCCGAGGGCCTATTGACTTCTGACTTAAGTTACAGAGGCCTGGCTCTTCCATGTCAAGCGGGAAAACTTATCAAAGAGGAAGCAATTTTCAGAAGTCACTCTGTTGCTTTTGATTTCCTCTTTTAGCAACTAAAGGCACAGGATGCTAAATGAATTTTGCAGGAGCAGAAGTCAACTGCCTGAGAGGAGGAATACAGCAGTGTAAATATTTCATCTTCCCGTCAAGGTCCTGCTATAAAGCTTTCAATTAGCCCAGCACTGCATGATATCCATTTGCGGCAGAGTCAAAAACCCACAGTGTATCTTTGGGGGATTCTCTACCCCCATGACCAGATGAAAGGAGCTGTGATGAATTTGACCAAAAACTTAAGTATCGCTTGATGGTAGAGTTGAAATGTCTCATTTTCAGGGGCGTGCATCTCTCTACAGTCCACCTTTTGCTTTTCATTCCTGTCGCACTCGAGCTCTCAGTGTAAAACATTCAGCCATTGCGATATCGTTGTAGTTTTTGTAGTAATATTTGTCCTGATTGACTTGCGGTTGCACCTCGCTCACCATATTGCAAACCCCTTGGTCATCGTCGACTGTCGGACCACCCTTTTTTTTTTTTTTTTATCACAGTCTGTCAAAGTACCTGTCCTAGTCGGTTTTTATACACCCATCCACAAAAGCACTCTATCTTGCCAGCAGTATATTTCAGAAGTGTTTTCCCATCGCACGCACACAAATGCAAATGCACACACAAAGAGTATTGTCTATTGTCGGTAACTGATCCTCTGTGGGCACCGCAGACCCCCAGGCGCCAGCTCAGCTGACGGCGCTGATGGGCGCCGTGGCAACCAGAAAGCACCACACCGCAGGAGAGGAGCAGGCCAGGAGCAGCACTCAGGGCGAGGCCACGGACAAACGGTGCACCACTAGTGAGTATTTCAAATCGTATCCAGAACTTAATTGCTATACAACCTGCACAGGGCGATTAGATGAGAACTACAGAGTGATCAGGCATACATGTAATTAATTGTTTTGGTAGACACATTATCCAACCAATTTGCTTGTGAAATTGTGAAAAATGACTACAACCCCTGAATAAGATTTTACTATTTTGTATAGCTTTTGTGCACATACTGGTTATGTTGGCATATTTTTGAAAATGCAGTGCAGTTGCACCGCCAGCTCAGATAAAATGCAGAAATAACCAAGTATTCTTTCACCTTTCTGTTTCTCGCACACACTCAAAACTTTGGCTGAACTTGTTTTTCTGTCTCTGACGCGGCAGCAAGCAGCTGTGCTGTATTACAACAGTATACCAGATGTATGTGGTACCACACGCCTGCCTGCTCACACATACACATGCATACACATTATTTCTCAGCAGTGGAGAAGCATCACAGTGAGTAGCCTCATTTAGCAAGGCTGCTCTCTCCTAACCACTCAAAACATGGCCACGCCACAGAGCAATTACATGCCCACCTGTGGTAAACGGCAGGTGCCTAAGGGCGAAGGGAGGGCCAGGTATGGGCAGGGGGGCAGACTAATGAGGCTGTTACTTGAACGAATCATAGGTAAGCAGGTTTTACGTGTAATCTGAAGAATGCCCTCTAGCTTCCACCTGGACCAAATAAGCAGAAGGATTTGGGGTAAAAGAGGCGCCCTCAACAGTCATCATGAGATGTAGAGAATCTAGATGAGACATCCAAGAGTGTGGGCCATATGTGGTGCGTAGCTGAAATGAAATAAAAGATTCACCAAACTTGTCTGTGCAAATGATATTTGATGATCTTATCTGTCTGACAGCTTCTTTTCTCTTCATGGCAAAGATGTGACACAGAAGAATTTATTGGCTGAAGCAATAAGCCTTAATAAATCTGGTGTCTGTTTGTTGTAGCCAAAGTTTAGATGAATGTTTGTCTACATTTGTGTGTAGTACAACTGCCCAACACAAGGTGGTGCTTGTCCCTCATGACAGAATCCCTAATGGAACCCCTGCTGTGTGGGTAAACCATTCCTTCTCCCAGGGAGATGGTCCCCTCTTGAGAGATGAGGGCTGCTGTTGGCCACCATTAATACTGTAAGACTCTGGGCATGCTGAAGTCTTGCGCTCACTACAGTTTATCTTGTCTTACTAAGCCAGCAAAAAAAACAGCTAGGAAATATTTTAATGAATTGTTTAATTTCCCCCAAACATACTTCAGTCCAGGGTAAACTAATGGAGCTTTGATTGAAGACTGTAACATCTGACTTGATCCAGATTCATTTTCGAATACATCTTACACACAGGTCAGTCTAATCCAGTGCAGTACGTCACAGTCAATACCTACAGCCTATGCCATAGAACAGATCTCTGATACTCTGTAAACAAAAATGGACATCGAAAGATCCACAAATGTATGGTTTATCACATATTGTACATGTGAACCTAACACATTTCCATCTTGGGTGTATATTATAACTGCATATAGGCTGCAACTTACATATATTTACCTGTAGTGATTAATTTATTGAACATTAAACCTAATATAATGTCTAACTAATCGTCAACTTTCATTCACAAATCTGTAACGATGTAAAAACGCATAAATGCAAAGTAAGAGAAGAGTGCATGCTAATGTTAATCAACTAATTAACTGTGTAATCCAGACAGACCCTTCTTCTTTTTCTTGATTAAGAGTGACAGCCAACATAGCCCTTATATGCTACTTTTAGCTGCCGTTTTTTTTATCTACAAAGCCAAATGTCACAGATACGGAGCACCAATTTAAAAGCTCTTGGTAGAGTCGTTATCAGCCTGCACCAGAGGCTTAATTAATTAGGCGAGCTCAGGTGATTAATTTGTGACATCGGCAGCCAGTTCTCACCTGGAGCACCTCAGCAAGGCAGCTATTAGGCTAATTGATCACAGAGTCAGTCATGTCTGGAGATGTGACACAACAACCTAATGAAAGCGCAGTGCATCTAGTGGGAGAATGCCGATACTGGAGAAATAAACGCTTTGTGAAATTGCACCCACTGGAGCCAGGTCATTCCGGGGTTGTTGGCTTTCCCTTCCTCTTCTGTGGAAGGTCAGGACACATAAAGGTTAAAGTTATCCTACATCATTTTCCTGCAGGGGGAAGCCTATCTGGAGCTGTTTTGGTATCTGCAGTTCTACAGTTTTTTTTTTTTATCTGGGCCACCTCTCCCTCTCACCCTTCCATCCCTCTTTTCCCTTTGCCTAGAGCTGAGAATTGCCTGTGACATTCCGATACAACGGAGAGTGGTGGCAGGGATGAGATGCCCTATTCGGAACCGTGTAGAAAGTTACGCAAAAAGCTTTTTGAAGGCTAAGGATATTTCAGAACCAGGTGTTAAAAGCAACGGCTGTGGCTAAGCCCGGGTGGTTGAGATCTAGATAGCTGTGGGCAGCTGCTGCCGTCGCCAGGTCAATCAGGGTTGCAAGATGGGAGACCCCACTGCTGTTAATGCACAGGAAGGATGTGGTTTCCATTAGCCTGCTTGGATAGCTCTGTCATGCTTTCTCACAACCCCCGCAGGAGGAGCAGAAAACCCAAGGCCCATTACCTGGCCCACAGCCCTTGGTTCATTCGTAGTGCACTACCACAAGGGTCTGGTTCATAAGGAGTGCCTTCTATTCATTCATAATTAAGTCCTCAGTTATTCTCATTCACTCAGGACTGTTTTACACGGGCTAAATGAGCTGTTTTTTTTTTTTCGGTGACAGTCAGAAGATGTGCTTAACTAAATATCAATCCCTGAGTATTTGCCTGCTTTTCCAAGATGTCTGATGTAAGTGGTGAGCTCCCTTCCCAGTTTAGTAAAAACCTTTCTCGGCCCGTCTTTTTTGGCTTGGTCCACTAGTGTTTTTCCACTGCCAGTTGGAAGATGTCCTTATTATCAACTGTTGAACTGTTTGCGGGAGAAAGAAATAACGATTGAGGTGCTGCATAATGTGTTCTCCGCGTCACTCAATAGCATGCCCAAGGCAACAGTCACCAGGCTGTATTCATGCAGATGGAACACTGCTGCGTCTTGCCTCTCCCCTGCCTTGTATCTCACATCACAGTAAACAGACATCCCCTCTCCCCATTGCCAACATCAGTCCATCACAAGACCTTGATGTGATATTTAAAGTCATAATAAACACTCCTGCTTCCTTTTCATCCTCAGGCTCAAGTAGTTACTGCATAAAAGGATGGCCTGGATTTTTGCTCTGGACAAAGGGAAAAACCGACAGCCTATGATGTGCTGTGATAGTCACAGTGCACGAGGAAATAGGTTAATAGGAGGGCACCTTTTTTCATTTAAGAAACACAAAGCACTGTAGACGACAATTCTATTAACCTTGATTTTCTTATCTTTGCCTCGTCTGTTTACGAGGACATTGGACCTACTAGACTCACTGAACGGAGAAGGTTAACCTTGAAGCCAATTTGTTTTGCATGCAAGCTGATGTCCATAATATATCAAGTACACTTTGCAGGAGCTACAAACCAGTTGTTGCCATTGTCGCTTATCTAAAGCTCCACTCTGAGTGTTAATAGTTGACACATTTCAGTAAATTTAGAGTTAAGTGAAATGTGGACGCACTGTTGGTCCAAGTGATCTGTAAACTCCCCCATGTCACCTAATCCCTGTGTTTCTCCCTCATCTCACATTTTTGTTCCAAATCTGAAAATTGGAAAAACAAATGTGGTAATTAAATTCGGTCCTATATGTCTTTGCACTAATATATTCATATACTTAAATTAGATTCATGAATATTTTATTATATTAGTCATCAAACATAGCACTTTTCAGTCGACATTGATACCATAGTGTGCCGATGCTATATGGGGACTACAGGTAATGAATGGCATCTTGTTCTGTGGATGCAATATTCCTTCAGCTTCCTAAGGGATAAAATAGGAACCCACTTGTGGTCAACAGCAGAAAACAAAGCGTCTTGCCTGAAACTGAAATGGCGATGTTATTAGCAGTTATTAGAACTGGACATGAATCTCCCCAAACTACCTCTTGGCTACCAGGTGAAAAACAATCTCGAGTTGCACACTCTGACACCCGGTGGCGCTCACGGAGAAAATCCATTCAAAGCTCTGAGCGAATAAGCACTGAGCTTAAGCTGCCATTTTGTGGGCACAGATGCCTCTTGGATCATTGTAGCACCAAGCGTGAAATGAATGTAAAATCATCCATGATGCCTCTTGCTGCCATTTATTGTTTTAGGGTGCAGATGAGCTGACATGAGTTAGTGTCCCTGAAGATTCATTCTGTGTCTGTGGGTCTTTTCACTCCCAGCATATCACTGTCTATAGTTGTTGCTGCGTGATGAGTGTACACAGTTGACAAGGTTGGGTGGTAATCCTCTTCACAGGATATAATTGGCCTGTTTTTTTTATTACTGTGCAATGCGGATTTTCACAAGTGATCAGTTTGGGGTCACTTAGAAATTTCGATTCCACTGCATTATAGACAGAATACCAGCTGAGATCAGTTGCATTGTTTTTTTAACCAGGGCAGCAGTTTTCAGATTACATTATGTGCTTACATAATTGCAAAAAGGGTTCTCCAATGTTTTCTCAGTTAGCCTTTTAAAATCAGATTAGTAAACAGAATGTGCCTTTGGAACATTGGATGAATGGTTGCTGATAATGGGCAAAGTAGACATTGCATTAAAGATCAGCCACCCACTCAGATCAGCTGGTATTCTGTCTATAATGGAGTGGAATGGAAATTTCATGAGTGTCCTAGTTATGTTGTCATGATTATTCGCACTTTTAAAAAAAAAAAAATCTGTTCTAAATGTACTTTTAAAAGGGATATTTTTCAAATTTGTAATGCTCGAGTGGTATTTAAGACTGACTACTCCGTTCTCAATTCACATCGACAGTACGTGCAAACAACTTTGGTCTTGTGGAGAGAACCATCTAGAAGGGCTTTGAAACTCGTTGCCATTTAAAAGACCCTTTTTATTTTTTCATTTCTGGTCAAGGAGCTTTGTTTCTGCTAGCCATCCACTCCTGTTCACGGATGTATTATAAGATCACCCCGCTCCCGTTCCGCCGTCTCATCTCCAAGACTGGCCCTAATGACTGGCTGCGCAGTTCTGCTGCACTATTTAGGGTGTAATTGAGTATCTTTGGACTGCATGCATGGGAATGAATAACCAAAGAAAGAAAGAAGGAAGGATAGAAAAAAGCCTGGAGAGTTGCACTGGAATGATTGAGCATTTCTGCTCATTGCCTCTGTGCATGCCCAATAACTGCAAGCTGTGCTGCTTGAGGATGTTAGAAAGGTGATGGGAGAGGAGGAGGAAGGTAAAGTGTAAGAGACTGAGTGAGTAAGTGAGGAATTCTTTGTAAAACGTAGCAGCCGTCATACAGTGTCTAAACGCCAACATTTCTGTTGATTGACAGGTAAATCAGATGACTGAACCTCAAGTGACACATTCTTTGTTATGAGATTGTGTTTTGCTTTCTAGGAATGTCTGTCCATCACAAATTACATTCAGAGGCTTCCATGGGTGGTAAACGGGTTTGGATTTTCACAAATGATTGGCCATTCCAATTAAAGTGGATCTGGGGCTGTGCTCTTTATGATAAAGTGGTCTGTCTTTTTTTTCTCTGTTTCTCTCAAACATTAAAGGGCAGCCTAACATCTCAGCATTAGGGCCTCCTGAGCTTTTACTCTCGTTTTTAACAGTGCAGTCGATTAGTCAATTTCAGTAAACCTCAGAAGCTAGTAAACGCCAAGCAGCTTAATGGTGTGTATTCCCTTACTCTGCTTGGTTCTGATAAGTTGTAATTGACTGGAACAATTGCACAAACATGATGCATTAGTGCTTGATTAGTTGAAATGACTTATGGATTTGTTGTGAGATCCAAATTGTCTTTTGGACTTCTCATCAAACCCAGCTTGATGGAAAGTGAACTGCTATCTGTTTCTCATTAAGATCCACGTTTTTATAACGTGGCCACCGTGTGTATTGCAGTTTGCATTTTGAATGCAATGGTGTTTTTGAAGATTTAGTTACTGGTTGTCTGATTAAAATATATTTCACTGCCACAGGAAACATCACACTAAGCACTATTCTCATTTTTGTGTGTGGGTATTTTGTTTACTTATGGTTTAGAAATCTCCCATTGAGTAGTTTTGGTTCTTTGGTTTTGGTGGTTATTGCTTCTGATTCATCCTCTTTCCAAGAATAATAGATAAGCTAATGTCTACAGGTTCTGTGGTGGAGAATAACTTTTCTAAACACAAACTCAACCAACCATGCCCCCGTCTCTGGGGACTCTGGGTAATAGATGGCCACATTAAGGGACATGAGTCACATTAGACCACCATGAGAATAGGAATGTGCGCCGACTGGGTTTTTAATAACATCAAATTACTCTTAGAATTGCACTTATCCAGCCTAATCACCACATCTCCATTAAACCCAGAGATGAGATGCATATTCTTTCAACAAAACTGCGCTTTCTCAGCTAACCACTCATTATGACATGTCATGTAACTGCAGTTATGTAACTCATTAGCTCATTGGTGTGAAGTTAGACCTGTGAATGGTTCGTTATATTTCAAACTCTTATCTTAATCTGTGGCATGTCTGTTACTAATAGTCCCATGTTCATTCAGTTTCAGAAAGAGCTTTTAATTTTTTTTATGAGGTAGTTCTGCTCTTTGTTGTTGTGGCGTCATCCTGCCATCCTGGGGTCTGTGTCGGGACAAATTCTCTTTCAGACCTTTTCAATGACTTTCAGTTAAGCTTCACTCTCAAAACATTGTAAGTCATTCCACCATTTAGGTTTAATAAACTGCTAAGGCTATCACTGTTGCTCAGTAAACGTAGAATATTATGTATGGCTCAAACTACTAAAGGTTATGGTTTACATGTTTTGTTGATGCAAATTTACTGTTGGCATATTACTATTATATTTGTGGGGAAATTGGTTTTGAAGTTATGAAAACGTTTTGAAATGTAATTGTAAGATACGTGTCGGAAGACTGGATATATTAACTTCCCTTGCCTCCGAAAATCTCCCAAACGTACAGTCACTAACTAAAAAGGGAAGAGAGTGTTCATACATACAGTAGAAATGTGAGTACAGATAAGCACTTATCTTTACATTTTAATATTACTAATAAACGTTAATCAAAATCATCTGTCAACAGCTGTTGAACAATGTCCTACCTATACCCATACGTTGTCCAACCTGCCAGATCGTCTTAATGTTTCTGGTTGACAAAAACTATGAATTTGAATTGGCTACAGCCAAACATTATCATTACTCATCAGGTAGTGTTTTATTGCAGAACAAAATCAAAGCCGGAACGAGAAAGAAACCGTCATAGCTGCCGGTGAGGTATAAATACATAGGAAGCACCAGCAGCGCAAAAGGCAGTTATAAATCAGCAATCTTCCAAAGCAAGAGCTGGGAGCAATCAGTAGTAGCCCCCCCCAAACATCTCAAAGTGCAACACCAACTACACTATGGGACAGGTTTGAGCTAGGATTAGCCAGTCTAGACACTGTCTGGGAAAATTGCCATTAGTTAATGGAGAGCCCATCATCCAACCAA